>NC_142013.1:816081-821081 GCF_049901735.1 Notechis scutatus | reverse complement strand
TAGATAGATAGATAGATAGATAGATAGATAGATAGATAGATAGATAGATAGATAGATAGATAGATAGATAGATGATAGATATAGATAGATGGATAGATAGATAGATAGATAGATAGATAGATAGATAGATAGATAGATAGAGATAGATAGATAGATAGATAGATAGATAGATAGATAGATAGATAGATAGATAGATAGATAGATAGATAGATAGATAGATGGTAGATAGATAGATAGATAGATAGATAGATAGATAGATAGATAGATAGATAAACAGACAGAGATGGATGGATGGATTGATAGACATAGATAAATAGAGATATTGATAGATAATAGATAGATGATAGATCAATATGGGAGAGAGAGAGAGAGATGTACGTAGGTAGATGGATGGATGATTGATAGATATATATATATAGATAAATAGATATATGATAGATAGATACGATAGAGAGAGAGATATGTAGGTAGGTAGACAGACAGACAGAGATGGATGGATGGATGATTGAGATAGATAGATAGATAGATAGATAGATAGATAGATAGATAGATAGATAGATAGATAGATAGATAGATAGATAGATAGATAGATAGATAGATAGATAGATAGATAGATAGATAAGGTAGATAAGGTAGATAGGTAGGTAAATAGATAAACAGACAGAGATGGATGGATGGATTGATAGACATAGATAAATAGAGATATTGATAGATAATAGATAGATGATAGATCAATATGGGAGAGAGAGAGAGAGATGGTAGGTAGGTAGATGGATGGATGATTGATAGATATATATATATAGATAAATAGATATATGATAGATAGATACGATAGAGAGAGAGATATGTAGGTAGGTGAGACAGACAGACAGAGATGGATGGATGGATGATTGAGATAGATAGATAGATAGATAGATAGATAGATAGATAGACAGACAGATAGATGAAATAGATAGACAGACAGACAGATAGATGAGATAGATAGATAGATAGATAGATAGATAGATAGATAGATAGATAGATAGATAGATAGATAAGGTAGATAAGGTAGATAGGTAGGTAAATAGATAAACAGACAGAGATGGATGGATGGATTGATAGACATAGATAAATAGAGATATTGATAGATAATAGATAGATGATAGATCAATATGGGAGAGAGAGAGAGAGATGTAGGTAGGTAGATGGATGATATTGATAGATAGATATATATAGATAAATAGATATATGATAGATAGATACGATAGAGAGAGAGATATGTAGGTAGGTAGACAGACAGACAGAGATGGATGGATGGATGATTGAGATAGATAGATAGATAGATAGATAGATAGATAGATAGATAGATAGATAGATAGATAGATAGACAGACAGACAGACAGACAGATAGATGAGATAGATAGATAGATAGATAGATAGATAGATAGATAGATAGATAGATAGATAGATAGATAGATAGATAGATAGATAAATAGAGATAAATAGATAAACAGACAGAGATGGATGGATGGATTGATAGACATAGATAAATAGAGATATTGATAGATAATAGATAAGATGATAGAGATGATAGATAGATTTAATTTGTTAACCTGCCTTCATTATTTTTACCAATGATTCAAGGCAACATATCCAACACACCTTCCTCCTCTTGTTCTTTTCCCATAACCACCCTGTGAGGTGGGTTGGTTTCAGAGAGAGGGACCGGCCCAAAGTCACCCAGCCGGCTTTCAAGGTCAAGGCGGGACTAGAACTCTCTGCCTTCCAGTTTCTAGCCAGGTGCCTTAAACCTCTAGAGGAGGGGTCCCCAGCCTTGGCAACTTTTAAGCCTGCCGGACTTCAACTCCCAGCTTTGCTGGCTGGGGGATTCTGGGACTTGAAGTCCGCCAGGCTCAAAGTTGCCACGGTTGGAGACCCCTCCTCCAGACCAGGCTGGCTCTCGTGAAGCTGCTCCCCTGCCAGTTGCAGGGGGGGGTCCGAGGTGGCCCTGGAACCCCTCCAGCCTGGCACTCGGTGCCCGTCGCCCTGACAAGGGGGAAAGGCTGCTCCTTACCCAGAGTGTTGGCGATGCCAGTTTTGACGCTGGAGGTGCCAACGTGGCTGATCCGATTCTCGTGCTCCGGCTTCACCAGGACGGCTATTTTGATGTTCCAGAGGGACTGCATGGCGATCTGGAGGGACATGGGGGGGGGGGCTTCAATGGGGGGACAGAGGAGGACCCCCCTTCCCCCGTGGCTCCCTCCCCTCGAGGACTTCGCTGGTGTTGTTGCTGCATTTCTGGGGTTGTTCCATCTGCCACTCCCAGCCAGACCCCGTTGAGACCCCCCCCCATCCATCCATCCAGAGAGGCTGGCGCATGGGCTGCTCCGTGAGCTGACTTCCCAGCATGCTGGGAACTTGGATTGCCTCCCAATCGAAGTTGCGTGGGAAAGACAACCCATCGCAATTTATATGCGTCAGGCTGGGAAGCCAAAGATGGTGTGAAGGACCAGCTGACCCACAGAGAGACTGTTGTGCCCGCTGGCCCCTCCAGGAGCCGAATCAGAGGAGGAGGAGGAGGAGGAGGAAGAGGAGGAAGAGGAGGAGGAGGCGTGGGAGTCAGGGGCAGCATCAGAGCAACCTGGGAGCTCCGAGGGGGAAGAGGGAATGGAGTTGGCAGAGAGAGAGAGAGGCAGAGGCGGAGCCTGTCCTGTCCGTCAGCCCTCAACAGCCCCCAGGTCTGGAGGTGGCTGATGCGGAAGAGGAGGAACAGCTGAGTCCAGTGCCTGATGCGCAGAAGGCAGAGGAGAGGAGAGCAGTGGAAATCTATGGGCCGGTCCTCAGGACGAGACCTTCAAGGGGGAATGAAACGAGAGATTGAGAGAGGAAGAGAGAGAGAGGGAGGGAGGGAGGGAGAGCACCTGAACTGTCCGTCAGCCCTCAGATGGAGAGTCAACAGCCCCCAGACCTGGAGGGGGCTGATGAGGAAGAGGAACAGCCGGGTCCAGTGCCTGATGCGCAGAAGGCAGAGGAGAGGAGAACAGTGGAAATCTATGGGCCGGTCCTCGAGGGGGAAGATCCACTGCGGCTAGTGAAGCCCCACCCTGGTTCTGGGGATAAAAGGCAGGGGGCGGTGATGATGTGGCAGACTACTCCTCATCTTCTGGCCAGGCAGACTTATAAGAGAAAGTGTTGTGGCCTGTCAGCCTCCGGCCCTTCCAACAGCCAGATCAGAGGAGGAGGAGGAGGAGGTGTGAGAGTCGGGGTCAGCATCAGGGCAACCTGAGAGCTCGGAGGGGGAAGAGGGAATGGAGCTGGCAGAGAGAGAGAGAGAGAGAGAGAGAGGCAGAGGCGGAGCCTGTCCTGTCCGTCAGCCCTCAACAGCTCCCAGGTCTAGAAGTGGCTGATGAAGAAAAGGAGGAACAGCTGCAGATACACAGAAGGCAGAGGAGAGGAGAGCAGTGGAGATCTATGGGCCGGCCCTTGGGTCGGAAGAGCCACTGCTGCTAGGGAAGCCCCTCCCCAGCTCTGGGGATAAAAGGCAGGGGGCGGCAGAGATGAATAGGGGTGGCAGACAACTCCTCCTCTCCCAGACGGACAGACTTGTGAGCCTGCAAGAGGAACTTTGTGCCGGGGCTCCTAATTAAAGGAATCGTCTGAGTTCACATCAGGGTTTGCCGTGTTTGGAGAGCTGGGTCAGAACAGAGACCCTCGGGGGGGGGGATGGGGGCCCCTCCCACAACACCTGCGCACCCACCAGCCGGTACTCGATCTCCGTGAAGTCCTTGAGGGCGCTGCGCGTGGCGTCCACCCACTCCTTGTCCCCCTGGGAGTTCTCTTGGGTGCCGAAGACGTAGATGTCGTGCGGGATGGAGACGGTCATCTCGTCCAGGGTCTTGCCCAGCCCCTTCGAGGCAAACCAGGAGGAGAGGCTCTTGGACGGCGGGACGCTACCTGCGGGGGGGAGAGGAGGGGGCTGGTTAGAGGGTCCCGGATGGGGCTCAGGACGGAGAAGCTACAGGGGGGCTCCACTCCTCTTCGGGCCAAAGTTTGCATTGTGACCCTTCCCAGAATTGCTCTGGATATGGAGATGGGCAGCATGTAGATTTAATAAAAGAGAAGGAAGGGAGGGAGGGAGGGAAAGAAAGAAAGAAAGAAAGAAAGAAAGAAAGAAAGAAAGAAAGAAAGAAAGAAAGAAAGAAAGAAAGAAAGAAAGAAAGAAAAGGAAGGAAGAAAGAAAAGAAAGGAAGGAAGGAAGGAAGGAAGGAGAAAGAAAGGAAGGAAGGAAGGAAGGAAGGAGGAAAGGAAGGAAGGAAGGAAGGAAGGAAGGAAGGAAGGAAGGAAGGAAGAAAGAAAGAAAGAAAGAAAGAAAGAAAGAAAGAAAGAAAGAAAGAAAGAAAGAAAGAAAGAAAGAAAGAAGAAAGGAAGGAAGGAAGGAAGGAAGGAAGGAAAGAAAGAAAGAAAGAAAGAAAGAAAAAGAAAGAAAGAAAGAAAGAAAGAAAGAAAGAAAGAAAGAAAGGAGGAAAGGGAGGAAGAAAATGGAAGGAATAAAGAAAATGGAAGAAAGGAGGAAAGAAAGGAAGGAAGGAAGGAAAGAAAATGGAAGAAAGAAGGAAAGGAAGGAAGAAAGAAAAAATTTGTGTACCCTTACACATAGACAAGACAGCCGCTTGTCCATAATGCTATAAAGTCCCCCAAGAGGGCTGGACTAGAAGACCTCCAAGGTCCCTTCCAGCCTTGGATTCTAGGATTTCTATGGCTAAGCCTTCTCCCGCCCAGATTGCTCCCCAAACATCTTCCAGAAGGTTCCAGAAGGCACCCACTCCCCCCCCGCCCCCCGGGCTCACCCATGTTCCAGGTGCCAATGAAGACCGAGATCATGTCTGGCTCGTCCTGGCTGGAGTGCCGGTTCTTCATCAGCTGCAGCAGTTGGCAGAAGGCCTCTCGTTTCTGGGGGGGGGGGACACACACAAGGAAGCCCCAGTGGGTTGGGGGAGGCCAAGCCCACCCAGAGCTCCCCA
>NC_142013.1:666081-811081 GCF_049901735.1 Notechis scutatus | reverse complement strand
TTTTCCTGAAGACTTTTTGGGGGATTTTCCCAGGGTCTCTGGTCCGCGGGATTTAAAATGAAGAGTTTGGTGGTCCCTGAGGTCCAAAAGGTGGGCGACCCCTGATCTATCCAAGGCTCCATAAAAGGAAGCTCAATTTCCATCCAGATAACATCTGGCTGTCACATGTCTCTTATTGATATTAAGATTATGATTATCACTATTTTGTTGCTTTGCACATACACTGAGAGCTTCTGCATTGGAGACAAATTCCTGGTGTGCCTAATCACAACCACTTGATCAAATAAAGTATTCCACTCCATTCCATCCCATTCCATCCCATTCCATTCTAATCCAATCTAATCCAGCCTCTGGATTTCCTCAGGAAGACATGTTTAAATATTGATCCGTATTTTACAGGCTTCAGGGTTTAAAAAAAAAAGAAAACAGATTCACATTGTTGTTACAGTCCTCATCTCTTACCTCGAATGTTTGAACGGGGATGCTCTTCACTTTGCGAAAAGATGGCTGAGCCTGTCCAGGCTGGGCGGTGGAGCTCATGTCCTGGAGAGCTTTGAGGGCCTGCAAGAGATACAACACGGGGCCTTTACACCAGCCTCCTCAATCCATCCCCTGGCTGTTGGGGTTCGCCAGCAGCAGGTGCGAACGGCTGAGGACTCGGAGAGCGAAGACTCGGATGAGGGGCCTGTGGGTGATGCAGGGACGGGGCCAGGACCACCAGGGAGTGGAGTGCGGCCTTCGGAGACTGTGCGGGCTGGCAGCAGCGATGAAGAGGTCCCCGAGGAGCCTGTGCTCAGTGCAGGTGTACGCAGGGCTGCTCAAAGGAAAGAGCAGCTGCAGCAGCACCGGTGACTCGGGAGTAAGTCTGCAAGGTAAAGGCCCCCTCCCTGAAGAGATAAAAGCCAGCTGAGAACCCGGAGTTCTTTGCAGGAAGCAAAGCAGTTTGTGCACTAAAGCCTTGTGGACGTTCAGAGTATCTTGGTTGGTATTTGGAGACTCTTTGTGTTTGAAATATTTCTTGGCAGCTTTATCTAGCATTCTTGGCAGCTTTTCACCACCTTGGCAAGGCTCGTTCTTATCTGAGACAATTAGTTGGAAACAGCCTTTTAACCGGGAAGGAACAGGATTTGAAAAGAAAGTTAAAAGGTTTTGCTGTTACCTCCGTTTGGTGTTGCTCTCTTTGGAACAAGTTTTGGGTCAGAACAGTCGCTCCCTCTATTCATCGGTACCTCAAAGTGTTCGGCCTCCTTTTCCCTCCCCTCCTAATTCTTTTCCAAGGAATTCCAGAGATTGGAGTTCCTGCCCTCTTTCCAAATGTCCACCGGCTCCTTTCAGCGGCCATTTAGCAGCCTAATTCTCCTGCCCACCATTGTTTGGTCCTTGGAAATCTATTTGGCCTTTCCCAATTCGGTACCCACCCGAAGCTGGCTGTGGAGGATGGACTTGTGACTCAAATTTGTAGAAAGCACCCCAATTGGGCACACGGTAGCCTAACTCCGTGATGGCGAACCTAGGGCAGGCGTGCCAGAGGTGGCATGCAGAGCCATCTATGTGGGCATGCGAGCTCTCGCCCCAGCTCAGCTCCGCCATGCATGTGTACATGCCTCCCGCTGGTCAGCTGGTCTTCAGGTCTCTGCCATGCATGCACAGGAGGGCTGGGCGCATGCACAGGGCACATGCAATGGGATGTGCATGAATGTGCATGGGGGCGGGGCATGTGCATGGGGGCGGGGTGCATGCGCAGGTGACATGCACACATTGCATTTTGGAAATGCGCATGCCGAAAAGGTTAGCCATCACTGGTCTAACTGCTCGGGTTAAAACAACACAAAACTTTCCCTTACAAACAGGTATTCCTGGACCGATGACCATAATTTCTCTTGTTAAAGCAAGACGGTTGTTAAGCGACTGGCACTCAATTTTAAAACCATTTTTTGGGCCATGGCTGTTAAGTGAATCACTGCAGGTAAAGTGAATCTTGTGGTCATTGAGGGAACCCAACCTCTCCCGTTGATTTTGGTTGTCAGAAGCCAGCTGGGAAGGTTGCAAGAGGGGCCTAGGTGACCTTGGGACTCTGCAACTCTGATAAACATATGGCACTTGCCACAAACCAAATTTTTCTTGCGTGACTGTAGGTTGTGTGAAAAACGGTCATAAGCAGGGGTGGGATTCTACTGGTTCGCACCTATTCGCTAGAACCGGTTGTTAACCTTCTAAGCAGTTCGGAGAACCGGTTGTTAGAAGAAATTACAGGGCTAATCCTGTAAGGAAGGCAGGAAGGAAACATTCTGGTGTTGCTTACAGAAACTGCCTCTCCGTTTACCCCTATTACATTCTTGGCAGGACTAGACTTCCTGTCTCAGGAACTTCTCTGGAGTTTTTTCCCCCTCCTTTGCTGGTACTTTGCTTGTGTGGAGGGACCATTCAAAGTTACAATGGCACTGAAAAAAGTGACTTATGACCATTTTTCACACTTACGACTGTTGCAGCATCCCCACGGTCATGAGAGGCCGGGCGAGGAGATGCATGCCTCAATGTGAGTGATGTTGAGTTGGCCACGCCCACCCAGTCACATGACCACCAAGCCATGTCCACCCAGTCACATGACTACCAAGCCACGCCCACCACTTAAGCCACGCCCATAGAACCGGTTGTTAAAAAAAATGAATCTCACCCCTGGTCATAAGTCACTATGTTCAGTTTCGTTGTTGTTTCAAAGGGACACTAAACAAATACAGGACTACCTATATTAGGGAATTTAAGCTCCATGGATGGTACCAACTAGAGCAGAGGTCGGCAACTTGAAACACTCAAAGAGCCGTTTCAAGCCATTCCACACAGAAAAGAAAACACCAGGAGCCACAAAAACCCTTCCCATTGCCTGACTATTTCCTGAGCGGCCACAAAACTAGCCCGTGTAGTTGAATTAAATGTTCTGTTTTCTTCTGAAACTTTTCTTTTCTTGGATCTATCCATGGTTGGCCTACTGGAGGTCGTAAAGCTCAATAAATGGCGTACCGGCAGGTGTCACACACATTGGTGGTTGTGACACATATTTTGAGCATCAGGGAGTCGCAGCAGAGGGGTGAAAGAGCCACACGTGGCGCCAGAGCTGTGGGTGTCAACTCATAAAATATTTCTCTAGTCTTTTAGAGTTGCCAACAGAAAGGGAGGCAGGAGCAGTGCAGCAGCTTGCAAATTGAAACTGTATTCCATAAATGTTTTCGAAGATAGTAACTAGGTGACCGAAGTTTCTGCCCCGCAAAATTCTAACTGGAGAGCCTGATGGATGACTCTGGGCTATGGATGGGTCCCATTGGAGGATATGGATTAGGATACATCCAGGGGGTGCAGGGGGGAAAACCAGGGTCAAGGGTGACAATGAATGATGTGTCTCGGAGTCGGCTACACCCAGGCAGTGCCGGACATGTTAACTCCCAATAAATCCTTTTGAAGTTTTGGAAGTTTGGCTCGAGACTCATGATCCAAATGGGGGTCACTGCTGGAGCCCTGAGAGCATGTTGCTGACCCCCGGACGAGAGAAAAGTTCTGAAGCCCTTGGGGAGCGGGTCCTCCTGGGCTCCTTGGGCGACAGCATAGTTTGGGGGCCAGGAAAGCTTCCTGAAGAGACCCTTGGATGCTCCTCAGCCAAAGATAGATCAGGCTAGAAGAAGACTTACCTTCTTCTCAATATTGGAGAGGAAGTCCTTCAAGATGGACAGCTTCAGGACCAAACTGTCCAACTCCTGCCCCTCTCCTGTCTGCCCGGCAGTCTGGAAGTAAACAAGATGGGAGTTTTGAACAACCGAAGGTTTAAGATGGAGGCTTAGGGGCCCCTAGATAGTCCAAGGGTGCCAGAATCCAACTGGGCCCAAATATTCCAGGTCCTCACCAACGACAGCTGAGAGGAATGGCGGAATAACAGGGGATTTTATTGTCCAACCAAGGAAAGTGACTCCTGCCCAGGATTGTCTGCTGGAGGGACATGGAGGGAATCAAGGTGACTGACCCCAACCCATACGGGTTCTTTGTCACTTTCATTTGGGGGGTGGGGAGACCACAATAATTTAAAAAAAAAACAGCCTCCATCTCATTAGTTGATGGTTCCTGTAGCCTTTCCACCAACCAACAATGGAATAAACACAAAAAAAAATACTAAGGACTCAACCCTGGTAATAGAAGACTTCAAATAATCCTGACACTGCTTATGAAAAACCCGCTCTTCACCTCTTCCCTTCCACCAGGTAGACTCGACCCAAATCCATCTCCAGATAAAGCTACATTCTGAAGATCTATTTGGGCAGGGTCGCCTATGAAGACATCTCATGGAATCCCAGAATCCAGGGATGGAAGATCCGTTGGTGGTCTTCTAATCTACCCCCTTGGTAAGGCAAGGATCCTCAGATCACCCCCATAGAAACATCTGGCTGAACTTCAAGCGAAACTTCCAGAGATGGAGCGTCCATACCTCCAGAAGGCCAGCTCTTCTGTTGCTTCTTGGCTTACACCAGAGGTCTCCAAACTTGGCCACTTTTAAGACTTGTGGACTTCAACTCCCAGAATTCTTCCTCCGGTCATGTTAGCTCAGGAATTCTGGGAGTCCAAGTCCACAAGCCTTAAACCTGCCAAGATTGAAGATCTTTGATCTCTAGCAGAGGTCTCCAAACTTGGCCACTTTAAGACTTGTGGACTTCAGCTCCCAGAATTCTGGGAGTTGGTCCACAAGTCTTAAAATTGCCAACTTTGGGGATCCCTGTCCTACATCCATGTTTGTCAACCTTGGCCACTTTAAGACGTGTGGACTTCAACTCCTAGAATTCCCTGGCTGGGGAATTCTGGGAGTTGAAGTCCACAAGCCTTAAAGCTGGCCAACAACCTTGGCCTACAACCTCCACACAACACAATTGTTTCTCCACCCTCCCTTCAAGAGGGAAGGAACGTTGGGGCCAAGAGACCTCCAGGAAACAAGGACCAGAGCAAAGGGAAGGCTGTCAATACCCCAGACCCCTCAGTTGAAGAACGGCCATGCATGGACCCAGACCTGGAAAAAATTCTCCCTTCTTTGAGACCCCTTACCTGCTGCAGGATGCGAGACACCATTGGGGAGCTCTGCTGGTCAAACACCTTGGACAAGATCTCCAGGCCTGCTAAGACTTTGTCCACCTCGCTGGAAGGAGAAGAAGACACAGAGGAGTCAGCCTCCTGTTGAATGCAGACCCCCAAACTGGGTCCCGAGCCAGGACTCTTTGCAGAAAAGTTTCTTTAGAATATGCATAAGGTAAATAAAGGTTCCCCTCGCACATCCATGCTAGTGGTTTCCGGCTCTAGGGGGCGCTGCTCATCCCCATTACAAAGCCGAAGAAGAGCCAGCGCCGTCCGAAGACGTCTCCGTGGTCATGTGGCCGGCAGGACTAAACGCCTTCGAAGGCGCACAGAACGCCGTTCCCTTCCCACCAAAGGGATCCCTATTTTTCTACTTTCATTTTCTTTACGTGCTTTCGAACTGCTAGGTTGGCAGAAGCTGCTGGGACCAGCAACGGGGGCTCACTCCGTGATGCGGCGCTGGGGATTCGAACCGCCGAACTGCCAACCTTTCTGATCAACAAGCTCAGCGTCTCGGTCCCCTGAGCCACCACGTCCCTAGAATATGTATATGGCCGCCCAACTCACTTAGGGTGACTCCGGGTGGCTTATAGGAGTAAAACCCCGAACACAAAACCCATAGTCCCCACCCTTCTGGCGGCAACCATCAAGCCAACCCCCTAGATGGGCTCCGTATCCCTCCGAAGGACCTCCATGCCCCTTGGCAGAAACACGTCTTCAGGGCCTCTTGAAAGAGGGTGAAGGTGGGGGCCAGTCTTCTTATTCCCTGCAGGGATGATGTTCCACGGGGAGGGAGCCACTACGGAGAAGGCCCTTCTTCTTGGTCCCACCAGATGGACCTCCCTAAGAGAAGAGACCCCTAACATCTCCTGTCTCCTCTCTCTGGTGGTGTTGTGACCCAAACTTTGTTCCAAGTAAACAACATCAGACAGAGATAAAAGCAAAACCTTTTAGTGCTTTTCTGAGAATTCTGTTCCTTCCCGGTTAAAAGGCTGTTTCCAACTAACTGTCTCCGATAAGAAGGAGCCTGGCCAAGGTGGTGCAAGGCTGCCAAGAACACTGGATAAAGTTAGTAAGAAATATTTCAAACACAAAGAGTCTCCAAACACCAACCAAGCTACTCCGAACGTCCACAAGGTTGAGTGGGAAAACTTCTTTGCTTCCTGCAAAGAACTCGGGTTTCTCAGCTGGCTTTTATCTCTTAAGGGAGGGGCCATTATCTTGCAGCCTTACTCCCGAGTTTCTCATGCTGCTGCAGCTGCTCTTTCCTTCGAGCAGCCCTGTGTGCATGTGCACTGGACACAGGCTCCTCGGGGGCCTCTTCCTCACTGCTGCCAGCCTCCACCATCTCAGAAGGCCGCACTCCACTCCCTGATGGTCCTGGCCCCATCCCTGCATCCCACGCAGGCCCCTCATCCGAGTCCTCGCTCTCCCAGACCTCAGCCGTCCACACCTACTGCTGGCGAACCCCAACAGTTGAGATGCGTAGATATGACTGAGAAAAGACGGTCCTTCAAATAACAGGAAGGGAGCCACCATGGAGGAGGCCCTTCTTCTCGGTCCCACCAGGTGGACCTGCTTGAAGGAGGGCCTGTCAGCTCTGTTGAAGTTCACAAGCCTTCAAATTAAAAAGGTAAGTTCAAGTTGAAGTTCCCAAGTCTTAAAGCCGTGTGTGTGTGTGTGTGTGTGTGTGTGTGTCTTCAAACTTGATAGCTTTAAGACTTGTGGACTTCAACTCCCAGAATTCCTCCTCCAGTCATGGTAGCTCAGGAATTCTGGGAGTTGAAGTTCACCAGTTTTAAACTTGCCATGTTTGAAGGTCCTTGTCTTAAAGCAGGGTGTCCAACCTTGGCCACTTTAAGACTTGTGGACTTCAACTCCCAGAATTCCTCAGCCAGCAAAGCTGGCTGAGGAATTCTGGGAATTGAAGTCCACAAGTCTTAAAGTGGCCAAGGTTGGACACCCCTGTCTTAAAGTCTCCAACTTTGAAGGCCCTTTCCTAAAGAGGAAACCCTTCATCTGTGTCTATCGAGACCCTGGCTGGTCTCTCCTGCGAAGGCCGACGATGGTCAGAAGGACGAGACACCCTGTAATTTCCTCTCCCACCACTGAGATAATTGCTCTGAAATCTTACACCCCGGATTTCTAACAGGGAGACATGCCAAAGGGGAAAAAAATAATGCAAGACGGTATTAAAATATACTGCTCGGCCCATTGTGCCACGTAAGCAAATTCCAGCGTAGCCTTAGAAATGGGAATTCGTCTAGCCCAAAGGGAATTATTTTGGGCTGGATGCGAAAAGCTCAAGATTGCTGAAGTGAATCGACACAGAGAAGCCCCGTTCTTGGACTCAGGGATCCACCATGTGCCGTGAGCAAGTTTGTTCTCTTCTAGCGGGGGTCTCCACCCTTGGCCCCTTTCAGCCTGGAGGACTTCAACTCCCAGAATTCCCCAGCCAGAGAGAGAGCTGAGAGCTGAAGAAGCTTCTTGGATGAGAGGCGAAATGTCTTCAAAAGAAAAACCAAGGTAGGTCCAGTTGCCTCTTGGGGGAAAAAAAAGGCACCTTTTATACTCCTCGACTTATAACAGTTCATTTAGTGACCATTCCAAGTTACAAAGGCACGGAAAAAAAAAAGTCACATATCACCCTTACGACCGTTACAGCATCCCCCACGGTCGTATAATCAAAATTCGGACGCTTGGCAACTGGTTCGTATTTATGACGGCTGTAGTGTCCCCTTGGCGTCACGAGATCCCCTTTTGCGACCTTCTGATGAGCAGAGTCAAGGGGGAATCCAGATTCACTTAACAACCGGGTGACTCGCTTAACAAATGCAATGATTCACTTCACAACGGTGGCCAGAAAAGTCGTAAAATGGGGCAAAACTCACTTCACAAATTCTTCACTCAGTAACATACATTTTGGGCGGATTTGTCTGTCGTAACTCGAGGACTGCCTGTACCTGACAGACCGGTATTAAACCAGCATTCCTATCAACCGACAGAGGGCCCGTTTCCCAGGCTCCGCCCACTTCTCGAGCTCTTTTTGTCCCTGCTCGGCCCACAATCGTAGGCTCGTGCGGATGGCCTCACCTGTGCAGGCGCCGGCAGGATGTGACGAGGGTTTTGTTGAGGTGGGGCAGGTTGCTGGCCCCTCCCTTCACCGCCTCCAGGTCCAGGGAGTAGCTGCCTTTCAGGTATTCGTGGGAAATGGTGCTGAGTCCATTGGTGGGGCTGAGAGACAAGGAAAAAAAGAAATGAGCCCGTGTTTCAACGCATCACTGTTCTGACCCAGGCTTCGTCAAACGTACTGAAACACCCACTGGAGGCACTTGACACTGGCAAGATTGGCCAAAATATACCCGAATATGAAACTGCAATGTTGGAAATGTAAGCTCACGGACGGGACATACTATCATACGTGGTGGCAATGCCCCACAGTTAAAAAAATTACTGGGAAAAATGGAAGAAATGGATAAGAGAAATTACAGGGTACGGTATTGAATTTAAGCCAGAAACTTTCTTATTGGGGATGATCAAAGGAAACCTGAAGAAACATATCCAATACATCGTACAACACATATTAACAGCGGCAAGAATTGCTTATGCCCAAAGCTGGAAAATAGATGATGTACCTTCCGAAAATATGGTAATAAACAAAATACTTGATTGAAACACAAACTTGTTTGAAAAGCAAAACCTTTTTAATGCAACGCTAGGAAACCCCAAAAACTTTAACCTTTGACTGTCTATTCTTGACCTCACCCCTTTCCTAAGAGGTCTGTAGGGGGCGTGCATAAGCGCACCTATGCGCCTACCGTCCCTGTCCTATTGTTTCTTTTATTCTTCTTATATGTACCCATTTCATATATTCATAACTATGTATATACTTATACCTGTTATCTAATAATCGCTTGACAAAATAAAATAAATAAATAAAAATAAAAATAAAATAAATTACTTTCATTTCCAGCCAGAACTAATTATACACAGTTCCCCAAGATAAGTGATCTGACCTATACTGATTCCAAGAGAGCAAACACAAGACAAAGGTAACAGCACAACCTTTTAATGTTTCATTTACGAACCCGCTTCCTTCACAGATCAAAGGCTGCTTCCAACTAATTAGCTCCGATAAGAAAGAGCCTGGACAAGTTTTTGCAAGGCTGCCAAGAACACCAGATAAAGTTACTAAACAATAAATCAAAGAGTCTCCAAACACCAACTCAGATACTCCGAACGTCCACAAGGCTTGAGTGCAAAAACTTCTTTGCTTCCTGCAAAGAACTCCGGGTTCTCAGCTGGCTTTTACCTCTAAAGGGAGGGGCCATTATCTTGCAGCCTTACTCCCGCGTCGCCCGTGCTGCTGCAGCTGCTCTTTCCTTCTGTGCACATGCACGGCCCAGGCTCCTCGGGGGCCTCTTCCTCACTGCTGCCAGCCCCCACAAGCTCCAAAGGCCGCACTCCACTTCCTGATGGTCCTGGCCCTATCCCTGCATCCCACACAGGCCCCTCATCCGAGTCCTCGCTCTCCGAGGCCTCAGCCGTCCGCACCCGCTGCCGGCGAACCACAACAATTAGCCCATGCTTGCCAGTGCTGGGGAATGTTGCCAAAAACAGAAGTCTCCAAAGGAATTATAACAGAACCCACCCGAAGTACCAGAAAAAACCCACCAGAGTACGCAGAGCTTCAAGAAGGACTCGGAATCTAATTGAACTGCTTTACTTCCTGCAAAAGGTTTCGTCATCGAGGTTTGACTTTTATCCCTTATGGGAGGGGCCGTCACCTCCCAGCCTTACTCCTGAGTCGCCCCTTTTGTCTCAGCTGCTCTTGCCTTCTGGCAGCTCTGTGCATACACACACTGGGAACAGGCTCCCCTGGGTCCTCTTCCTCTCTGCTGCTGCCAGACTCCAAAGGCTCTGAAGGCAGCACCCCCACTCCCAGATAGTCCTGGCCCCATCCCTGCATCGAACGCAGGACCCTCGTCCGAATCCTCTCGACTCCCGGACTGGTCCCTGTCCTTCCTCACTGTTTGATTCTGCTACTGGCTGCACAGGGGTGGAAAAAAAGAGACTTACAACCGGTCCTCGCACTTACAACCCCTGCAGCATCTCCAGGGTCACAAGACCAAAATTCAGGTGCTGGGCCACCAGTATTTCTTGCAGTGACCTTACAAGAAGCCAAGCCCTTGGTGGGTTTCCTTGCAGACGTCTCATTACCAAACTAGCTAACGTCATCCGTGCTAACACCAAATATTGATTTGATCTTAATTCTGGTTTCGAAGCCTCAGATTTCTGCAGGAGACTTTTGGGTGAAACACCGAACGTTGCTTTAATTTTTTATTTTTATTTTACAGGGTTCCGTTTTATAGTGCTTGTAAATCTTGTTCTGTGTTTTGCTGTGATGGTTCTATTCTTTTGGGCATTTCCTTTTTTTTTTAGGCATCAATTCAACTGATAAATCCATAAAGAAATAAAAGCAGATCTACCTGTACCAAGTTGCTAGTGCATCAAGTTGTGTACTTTTCCAGTGAATAAATCCTGCCTTTTTCCTCCCCCCAAAAAGGGAAGCCTGGAGGTCGGTGGGTCTTAGCCCAGAGGGTGGGGGAGGGGTGCATCTGTGGGTTGAGGTGGGGGGCTGGGGGGGGGTCCTGTTCTTCTCCCAGCCTGGGATTCCGCCTTACCTTTCCAGGGCTCGGTCCTGCACTGCAGGGGGGGTTGTCGCCAGGAGGGAGGGGCTGCTGCCCCCAGGAATGCTGGTGGAGCCCGAGCGAGGGGGCAAGGGGGGCTTCTCGTCCTCCCCGTCTGCGAGAGAGAAAATCAGCTGCCATGTGGCCTCCCCAGAACAACCAGGAACAGCGGCAGGAAGAGGAAGGGAGGGGAAGGGAGGAATGAAGGAGGGAAGGGAAAGGAAAGGTATGAAGGAAAAAAGTAATAGAAGGAAAGAAAGGAGGGAGGGAAGGAGGGGAAGGGACAAGAAAGGAAAGGAAGAAAAGAAAGGAATGGATGGGAGGGAGGGAGGGAAGGAGGGAGGGAGGGAGGGAGAAAAGAAGGAAGGAAGAAGAGAACATAAGAGAGGAGAGGAGAGGAGAGGAGGGGGGGAGGGGAGGGGAGGGGAGAGGAGAGAGAGAAGAGAAGAGAAGAGAAGAGAAGAGAAGAGAAGAGAAGAGAAGAGAAGAGAAGAGAAGGGAAGGGAAGAGAAGAGAAGAGAAGAAGAGATGGGAAGAGAAGAGATGGGAAGAAGAGAAGGAAGAAAGGAATGGAAGGGTGTGAGGGAGGGAAGGAAGTAAAAAGGAGGAAGAGAGGGAGGAAGGGACGGGAAAGGAAAGGAAGAAAAGAAAGAAAGGGATGGAGGGAAAGAGGAAAGAAGGAAAAAAGGAGGGAGGGAGGGAAGAAGAAAGGAGGAAGGAAGGAAGGAAGGAAGGAAGGAAGGAAGGAAGGAAGGAAGGAAGGAAGGAAGGAAGGAAGGAAGGAAGGAAGGAAGGAAGGAAGGAGGGAAGGGAAGAGATGGGAAAGGAAGAAAGAAATGGAAGGGTGTGAGGGGAGAAGGAAGGGAAAAGGAGGGAGGGAGGGGAGGGTCTGATTGGTACCGGAATAGTCCCTCTCCTCCGCGTTCTCTTTCTCCTTCTCCCGTTCCACAGGGAAGAGCAGAGTGCAGGCCAGGCCCTGGTTTGGCTGCAGGTAGAGGGCAATCAGCTCGCTCAGCGTCTTGAAACGTCGCACCGGGACTCCCTGGGACGTCTGCGGGAAGGGAAGGACACCGTCCAGCAGGCCGAAGGACCCCAGGAGGCCTCAGGGAGGGAGGAGCCGCCTGCCTGGGGAGAAGAGGGGACACCAGGATCCCCCCTGAGAACGGGGAGGACTGGGGAGGGCAGCTTGGGGGGCCCTGGGCTGCAGACGGGGGGAATTCAGCCACCTCTCCCTCTCTCTCTCCCTTCCTCCCTCTCCCTCCCTCCCTCTCCCCCTCCCCTTCCTTCCCCTCTCTCTCCCTCCCTCCCTCTCCTCCTTCCGTCTCTCTCCCTCCCTCCCTCTCCCTCCCTCCCCCTCCCCTTAGTCCCTCCCTCTCCCTCCCTCTCCCCTCCCCTTCCCTCCCTTCCTCTCCCTCCCTCTCCCCCTCCCCTTCCCTCCCTCTCTCCCTCCCTCCTTCTCCCTCCCTCTCTCCCCTCCTCTTCCCACCTCTCTCCCCCCTCCCTCCCTCCCCTCCCCCCCCTCTCTCTGTCGGCACAATATCACTCTTCCAGTATTTGAGGGGCTGCCACAAAGAGGAGGGGGTCAATCAGTTCAGGTTAGATTAACAGAGTTGGAAGGGACCTTGTAGGTCATCTAGTCCAACCCCTCACCCAAGCCCCCTTCCTCCCAGAAGACAGGAAGCAACGGGTGGAAAGTCATCAAGGAGAGAGGCATCCTGGAACTCAGGAGAACTTCCTAGCAGGGAGAAGAATTAACCGATGGAACAACTGGCCTCCAGAAATTGTGGCTGCTCCATCGCTGGAGGTTCATAAGAAAAGACAGGATGGCTATTTGTCTAGAGTGGTACAAGGTCTCCTATTTGAGCAGGGGGTTGGACTAGAAGACCTCTAAGGTCCCTTCCAACGCTGTTATACTGAAGTTTGGGGGCCTGTCCTGGTTGTTGTCAAGTTACTGTCTAGAAAGCAAGAAGACACGAGTTCAAGACCTGCCTTAGCTAGGAAAGCCGGCTGGGTGACCGTGGGCCACTCCCTTTCTCTCTGCCCAGCCCCCGTCACAGAACTGTTGTTGTGGGGGAAACTGGAAGAGAAAGTTGTGCTGGATAAGCTTGCCTCCTGGAGTTATTTGTATAAAGCAGAGGTCTCAAAACCTGGGCCACTTTAAGACTTGTGGACTTCAACTCCCAGAATTCCCCAGCCAGCAAAGCTGGCTGAGCAATTCTGGCAGTTGAAGTCTATGAGTCTAAGGTTGGAGACCCCTGACTTAGATGACCCTTCTGGTCTCTTCCAACTCTATCATTCATGGCTGGCTAGGGAATTCTGGGGGTTGAAGTCCACAAGTCTTAAAGTGGCCAAGGTTGGAGACCCCTGACTTAGATGACCCTTCTGGTCTCTTCCAACTCTATCATTCATGGCTGGCTAGGGAATTCTGGGGGTTGAAGTCCACAAGTCTTAAAGTGGCCAAGGTTGGAGACCCCTGACTTAGATGGCCCTTCTGGTCTCTTCCAACTCTATCATTCATGGCTGGCTGGGGAATTGTGGGAGTTGAAGTCCACAAGTCTTAAAGGGGCCAAGGTTGGAGACCTCTGGTGTCAAGTGTGAGAAATGGTGAAAAGCCACATTTTTCAGTGCCTTTATAATTTCAGACGGTCAGTCAATGAGCTATTATCATTCAAGGACTATGTGTACCTTGTGTTTGATTTCTTAAGAAAGACCCCCAGTCAGCCTCTGGGAAGGATTAACTATGGTTCTGGCTTAGCCAGGATGAAGCTAATCTTTGGGGTGGACGTGTCCCGGCCAGGGGGCTCCGGCTGGCCCATTCTGGCCTGGCTCGGCTGCCCGCTTGCCACGCAGACCAAACGGCTGGCTCAGGATGCCCCGTCAGCCCACAAACTTCCTTTCCGCAGCTGGCGCACCCTTCGCCCGCCTCCTCACTTATTCCTCCTTGGCAAGGAGCACAATAGCGTCCCTGTTGCCCCGTCAATGAGTCCAGCTGGCCTCGCCCCAAGATCAGCACTGTGTGGGCATCTGCTGGGCTCTCACCAGCCGGGGCTGCCCAAGAGAAGCAGCCGGGAAGATGCCGCATGCAGAAAAGGAGGCGCATGACCCAAATTTCCCGGCATGGCTCTCTCCGGCAGCCCCCAGGCCTCTATTTGTCTTCCTGTTGGGCCAGTTCCAGGCGGGGGGGCGGAAGAGAAAACCTTCATACAGAGCTCAGCATCAGGAAGGGGACAAAGGAAGGTCTGGCAGGGAAGCAGGACACGGAAATGCGTAGCCCAAGAAATTTTTAGAAATTCAGCATCCAGAATTCCCACTATTAGATTCCTCCATGGGCCATTGTCCTCTACTTATCACCGTCAGCCTGTTTGGTCTGGTAAACTCTTCTAGGCAGCATTAACAGAGGGTTAGAATCAAGGTCATGTGAAGTGTTAATATCCCTTTATAGAATGGAATGGAATAGAATAAGAAAGAATAGAATAGAATATATAGAACAGAATGGAGTGGAGTGGAGTGGAGTGGAGTGGAGTGGAGTGGAGTGGAGTGGAGTGGAGTGGAGTAGAGTAGAGTAGAGTAGAGTGGAGTAGAGTAGAGTAGAGTAGAGTAGAGTAGAGTAGAACAGAACAGAATAGAATAAGAATTAGAATTCTTTTATCGGCCAGGTGTGATTGGACACACAAGGAATTTGTCTTGGTGCAAATGCTCTCAGTGCACATAAAAGAAAAGATACATTCGTCAAGAGTCAAGAATCATCAGGTACAACACTTAATGATAGTCATAGGGTACAATAAATGAAAAACTGAATGAAAAACTGCTGGTGACCTTCTACCGCTGCACCACAGAGAGTATCTTAACTTATTGCACCTCTATATGGTTTGCCAATTGCACAGTGGCTGATGGGACAGCACTCCAGAGGGTGAATGTCATTGCCCAGAGGATCATTGGTTGCCCTCTCCCCTCTTTGGAAGAGCTTCATAGCTCCCACTGCCTCAAGAAAGTTCAAAACATCCTCAAAGATCCATCTCATCCTGGGAAGCCTTTTTTTTTGAACTATTACCATCTGGCAGACGGTACAGGGGGATAATAATAACAGGGCAAATAGGCTGAAAAACAGCTTCTATCCCAGGGCTGTAGCTCTGTTGAATTCTACTGTATAGTGCAACATGAATGCAATATCAGGGGTTTTCGGTTCAGTGTGTGGAGGGTGAAGGGTGTGTGTTTGGGTTTATTTTCATGGCCATGATGTGCCCTGAAGGTGGTGTTTGATTTCGTTGTGCGAGGTGCAGTGACAATAAAGTAAACTAAACTAAACTAAATAAATATAATATTTATTTATTGTATAAATAAATAAGCAATTATAAATCCTTGGTGAGGCCACATTTGGAAAATTGAACCCAGTTTTAGTCATCACAATATAAAAAAAAAATGTTGAGACTTTGGAAAGAGGGCAGAAAAGAGCAACCTAGATGATTAGGGGACTGGAGGATAAAACATATGAACAACGGTTGCGGGAATTGGGTATGTCTAGTTTATGATGAAAATAAGGACTAGAGGGGACATGGTAGCAGTCTTCCAATATTGGGGGGGGGTATCACAAAGAGGAAGGGGTCCATTTATTCTCCAAAGCCCCAGAAGGGAGGACAAGAAGCAACAGATGGAAACTGAAGAATATAGAATAGAATAAAATAGAAAATAATAGAATAGAATATAGAATAGAATAGAATAGAATAGAATAGAATAGAATAGAATAGAATAGAATAGAATAGAATAGAATATAGAATAGAATAAAATAGAAAATAATAGAATAGAATATAGAATAGAATAAAATAGAAAATAATAGAATAGAATATAGAATAGAATAAAATAGAAAATAATAGAATAGAATATAGAATAGAATAAAATAGAAAATAATAGAATAGAATATAGAATAGAATAAAATAGAAAATAATAGAATAGAATATAGAATAGAATAAAATAGAAAATAATAGAGCAGAACAGAATTCCTTATTGGCCAAGTGTGATTGGACACACACAAGGAATATGTCTTGGTGCATATTAACCAGTGAAACAGCTTACCACCAGAAATTGTGAATAGTAATAGCAATAGCAATAGCCCTTAGACTTATATACCGCTTCACAGTGGTTTACATCCCCCTCTAAGTGGTTTGCAGAGTCAGCCTCTTGCCCTCAACAATCTGGGTCCTCATTTTACCCACCTCGGAAGGATGGAACGATGAGTCAACCCTGAGACTGTCAGGATCAAACTAACTTCCTTCCTTCCTTCCTTCCTTCCTTCCTTCCTTCCTTCCTTCCTTCCTTCCTTCCTTCCTTCCTTCCTTCCTTCCAGCCATCCAGCCAGCCAGCCAGCCAGCCAGCCAGCCATCCTTCCTGGTGAATCGTCCACCACTGGAGGTTTTTAAGCAGAGATTGGACCACAGTTTGCCTGAAATGGTATACAGTCTCCTGCTTCAGCAGCGGGTTGGACTAGAAGACCTCCAAGATCCCTTCCAACTCTTGTTAATCTGTTATTGCCTGCCTGGGACATTCCAGATGAGCAATTCGGAAAGGCACAAGTGTTGAAGGAACGATACTCCTGACTAAAGCAGTGGTTCTCAGCCAGTTTTAAGTTGTGCAGACTTCAACTTCCCAGGATTCCCCCTCCAGCATCGGCTTCATGGAATTCTGGGAGTTGAAGTCCACAAGTCTTAAAAGTCCTCCAGGCTGAGAATCCCTAACTCCAAGCAAGAAGGGGTTCAAAAGGTCACCGCTGGGGAAACCAGAGGACGAATGGAAGCGCTCACCTGGACAGCCAAAAACTCCTCCTCGTCAGGCAAAATCCGATAGGTGTGGACATGTTTCTGGAACCTGAAAGAGACAGGAAAGAAGACGTCAGATTATCAATGGTTAGAAGAGACAATAGGAATATAGGCTGTAATACAATATAAATACAATGATAGAGTAAACGTAAGACAAGATAATACGTTATAATGAATTATAATGGAGTGAATGATATTATGAATTGAGATATCTTAGAAACTGAAAATTGCTCAAAAAGGATGATATAGTTTATAAATAAAGTCCAATCAGTAATTAAGAACAATATAAGATAATATGCATATTCATGTAAAATAAATTTTAATAATGTAGTTAGAAGGACTGTTGATATTGTGCACAAAATTTACACCGACTGACACATTGTACAATGGAAAGAAGGTTTTATATTTTGAGTTTATGTTTATGTTTGTTGTTAAAAAATACAAAAATACAAAAAAAAGGAAAGACGACGCCAAGCATGGCAAAAATAGGAAGCGTAACATTCGGAGTCATCCTCTCCATTTTAACCCCCGTTTAAGGGCAGTCAGCTTGGGAACTTTCTCGCAACGTTCGTTCCATGCCCGAAATAGCTCAGAGGATTTGGGGCAGGCGAGAAAAGACTGGCAGGAGCCAGACGGGTTCAGCTCAGACCCAAACAAAGGCTTAGGCCTTAAGAGACAGCCGGGAGGGACGCGGCCATTGGGCCCCTGTTCCTCCAGCAAGTCAGGACATGCCGGCCAGCCACGTAACGGCACAGGCAGCGCTTTGGAAGAACAGGCTGGCATTCCTGGCACGGGGACGGCTTTTGTTCTGCCCCGGCACCACTCGGAGGAGGCTGGCCAGGGACGCGGCCAAAGGACCCACCGATCTGGAGGGGGCCAGTTGGGGGAAGGGGCTGCAAACAGAGATCCGTGCCCTGGGCTTGATTTAGTATTGCTTGACAAGGTTCCGGGTGAGGATTTCTCAACTTTTAGCAGCTGTAAGGTTCCCAAAATCCCCAGCCAGCAAAGACCAGCCTTTAATACAAGTCGCTTGCTGAGCCCCTGAATTTTGACCATGTGACCTTGAGGAGGCTCCAGAGGGTCGTAAGAGTGAAAAACAGGCCATGTCCCTTTTTTCAGGGGTCCTCAAACTTGGTAACTTTAAGACTTGCGGACTTCAACTCCCAGAATTCCTCAGCCAGAGAAGCCTTGAGACTTACGGACTTCAACTCCCAGAATTCCTCAGCCAGAGAAGCCTTGAGACTTACGGACTTCAACTCCCACGAGAAGCCTTGAGACTACGACTTCAACTCCAGAATTCCCAGAGAGCCTTGAGACAGCTTCCCCAAATTCTCGCAGAGAAGCCTTGAGACCGGACTTCCTCCCAGAATTCTCAGCCAGAATTCCTCAGCCAGCAAAGCTGGCTGAGGAATTCTGGGAATTGAAGTCCACCAATCTTAAAGTTGCCAGGGTTGGAGACCCCTGCCTTTCCCCTCCCCTCAGGGCTGTTTTAACTTGGAAGCGACACTAAACAAACTGTTTTAAGTGAAAAACTGCCTGTTGAAAGACCAATCAAGCTGCTTCCTCTTGCAAAGCCAGCCCTTTTGATCCATGGGGCAGGTGGGGGGGGGCTGAGTTTGCCAATGCGGGGTCTGCATGATCTGGGTCTGCTGCCCCCACACACACAAAAAAACTCCCCAGGACCCTCAATTCTGTCTCTCTGGCTGCCCCCCCCGCCTCCCACAGAAGGGCCTAATCCCCTTCAGACGGTCCCCTTCCAGGAATAGCCCAGCCAAGCAGCTGAAGACCAGGACAAAGGACTCTTGTGCTGACCCAGCTGACCAGCCGGCTGAGGGACTTTGGGAGGGGGCGGGCAGTCTCTCTCTTTGGGAGATTGTCTCTTCCCCCCTTGATTTCAAAAGGGGGAGACAGGAGGAGATGAAGCCAGACTGTTCACCTGTGTTTCCCCAGGGGCTGCTGGCCTCAGGCACCCCTTTCCTAGGGTCAAGGGGTGCAGGGCAAAGTTTGCACCCCTTTGGACACCACCGGGAAGAGGTGTCGCCCTAAGGGTGGGATTTGGGGGCCTCGGGTGCCCCCAGCTGCTCCGGCCGTCTTCCCTGCACAGGGCGAGGCCTTCCTTGCCTGTCCCAGGAATTGCTACAAAGCCACGAGCAAAGGACCACCCCTACCCATGTGCCACAGCCACAGGGATCCCAGCGGAGTTTGCACGACGCATCTCTCTGTAGGAAGGGAAGGGGGCTCCTGGCCCAGGGGAGACAACAGACAGAGGGGTGAAAATGCTTCAAATTCCCTTAGTTCTAAGGCAGCCATCTTGGTCATTTGAAGATTGGTGGACTTCAACTCCCAGAATTCCTCGGCTAGCAATGCTGGCTGGGGAATTCTGGGGAATGAAGTCCACTAGTCTTCAAGTGGCCGAAGGTTGGATACCGTCCTACTTCGGTTGTTGTTGGGCGCAGGGCACAAGGGGAAGAATGTGCAGAATCATAGATGCCAGCAGCTTAAGCCCCCTCCGGACTCCCCTTCAATGAAAGCCCCCCTCCCCCACATCGGCCTTGCCAAGGGTTAATGGGCAGCAGCCAAGAATCCTCCCCCCATTATTTATAGCTGGTTCATGCCAGGGACCGGTTTCCTGGTCTGGTCTGGAAGCTCCGTGCCACCCTTGCGTCAGGCATGGACATGGTCCGGCCAGGCGTGACTCAGGGGAAAGCACAGGCGGAGGGGGGGGGGGCAGCCTATCTTTAGATGGCAGGGCAGGAGGAAGCCCTGGCAAGAGAGACAGGGACAGAAAGAGAGAGAGAGAGAAAAGAGAGGGATAGAAAGAGAAAGAGGGGGGAGAGAAAGAAGACAGAGAGAGGAGAGAGAGAGAGAGAAGAGAGAGAGAGAGCAGAGGAGAGAGAAGAGTGAAAGAGAGGACAGAAAGAAGAGAGAGAAGGAAAGAGAGAGTGACAGAGAGGAGAAAGAAAGAGAAAGGGTGTGAGAGAGAGTGAAAGAGAGAGAAGGACAGAAAGAGAAGGAGGGGGGAGAGAGAGAGAGAAGACAGAGAGAGGAGAGAGAGAGAAAGAAGAGAGAGAGAAAGAGAAGACAGAGAGAGGAGAGAGAGAGAGAGAGTGAAGAGTGAAAGAGAGAGAGGGACAGAAAGAGAAAGAGAGAGGAGAGAGACAAGAGAAGAGGAAGCATCCTCCCCGTGCCTCTGAGTGTGTGTGTGGGGGTGCTAGCCCAGCTGATCAGTCTTGAATAGCACACACACACACACACTGCAAGGTAGGCAAACGTGTGTGTGTGTGTGTGTGTTTTGTGTGTATGGCTGACACACACATTTACCAGAAGAACCTTGCACTAGCAGAGACGTGCCAGGCAGACAAAGGTGATAAGTCTTGCACTAGCAGGCAAGCACACACTCGTGCCAGCAGACAGGCAGGTGTGTGTGTGTGTGAGAGAGAGAGAGAGAGAGTGAGAGAGAGAGAGGAAGGTTGATGCAGTTGAAGAGCCTTGCACTAGCACAGGTGTGCAGGCAGACGTGTGTGTGAGATGCCAACGGCGCCCCAAAGAATCTTGCACTAATGCAGGTGTGCAGGCGGGTCATGAGATCTAAATTCGGACGCTTGGCCACTGACTCATAGTTATGACGGTCGCAGCGTCCCCCCCGGGGGTCACATCATCCTCTTTTGCGACCTTCAGACCAGCAAACTCAAGGTGGAATCCAGATTCGCTTAACAGCTACAGCGATTCACTTAATGACTGTGGCAAGGTAGGTTGTAAAGCGGGACAAAACTCACTTAATGGTCTCGCTTAGCCACCGAAACGCTGGGCCCAATGGTGGTCGTAAGCCGAGGACCGCCAGGACTGCAGGGAATAAAATCCAGAGGTGGCACCTTGGCATAGGTGTTGCCAAAAAAGCCCCTCCGGCTACCCAAATGCCAAGGAAGCTCTGCCAGCCCCAAAGGAAGACAAAGAGGCTGGGAGGGGGCAGGGGAGGGCTTGCCAGGGCCTGCCCCACGCCGGAGCTCAGAGGCTGCCGGGTGGGGCGTGTGGGTGAAATTCCAGCTACCCACAAACCCAGCAGCAGCTGCTCCTCCGCTGTCGGGACTCCCTTCCCAAGGTCTGCAGGAAGCCAGAGGAAAACAGCTGGCTTGGGAGAGGGAGTGGACCCGAAAGGACAGGCGGGCAAGACCCCTGGGCCACAGAAGCTGGGTCAGGAAAGCCGAGCTTGGGATCCCTTGGGACATCCAGGACTGCAAAGCCCATCCTCCTCCTCCTGTACTTGCTAACTGCATGGCGAGGGTAGCAAAATCCATCTAGATCGAGGAGTCTCTAACCAGGGTCTCTTTAAGGCTTGTGGACTTCAACCCCCAGAATTCCCCAACCAGCCAGGAATGATAGAGTCGGAAGAGACCAGAAGGGTCATCTAAGTCAGGGGTCTCCAACCTGGGCCACTTTAAGACTTGTGGACTTCAACTCCCAGAATTCCTCAGCCAGTCGGGAATGATAGAGTTGGAAGAGACCAGAAGGGCCATCTAAGTCAGGGGTCTCCAACCTGGGTCACTTTAAGACTTGTGGACTTCAACTCCCAGAATTCCCCAGCCAGCTTTGTTGAAGTCCACAAGTCTTAAAGTTGCCAAGTTTGAAGACCTTGATCTTAACTCTCACATGCTCACCAAACTTTAGCTATTATGGTACAATTGGGAAATATTTTGGGTTTAGAAGCCAAAAATAAAAAAAAGGTTTTGGTGCATATAGCATTATAATGAACTTAGTATCAGTTCAGAAACTGAAAATGGAATAAGTATGGAACAACAACAAAAACCAGAGAATTTACCCTCAGCATTAAAAAAATAAATAAATGAGAAAGCTTTCAGAAAGCTGCAACATCTTGTTCCATTGCAAAAACAATATTGATTTAGTCTTTTGTCCAGTTGGGAACATGGAACAGAGGGAGAAAAAAGAATTCTCACGTGTTTATTGATTTTATTTTAGTTATTACATGTATATATTAAATGTATTTGATTTATTAAATTGGTTGAATATTTATTTCCATTGTGGTCTTAGTCCTTCAGCACAGCTGGCTGGGGAATCCTTAAAAGTTGCCAAGTTTGGGGACCCCTGATCTAGATTAAGGAAGAGGGCAGGAGAGACCTGGGGGCCTCTTTTCCCAATGTGTGGGAATTAATCAAGGAGAATTAAGGAGGAATTCCCCGACAATTAGTCCGTGGAACAACTTGCCACCAGAAGTTGTAAACGCTCCAACACTGGAAGTTTTTAAGAGGTTGGATAAGCGTTTGTCTGAAATGGTATATAGGGTCTCCCGCTTGAGCATGGGGGGGGGGTTGGACTAGAAGACCTCCAAGGCCCCTTCTTGTCATTATGTTTCCTGCCAGCCCTCCCTCCCTCCCTCCCTCCCGAGCCTCCAGTGAGCAAGAACAAACCAGAAAAAAACAGGAGCAGCAATGAGTCCCACGTGCCACTTTGTGGCTGGCAACCTCAGTGCATTCCCGTCACATTCCCAGGCTGACTCAGAAGCCCGTGAAAAACCCACCCCTGGACATCCAGGAAGACCATGAGGAATCAAAGGGAGGGGGGGGGGGAATTCCAATTTTCTCTCCCTGCCCCCAGCTATACAAATAACTCTTCTCTCCAAATGCAAAAGTGGAGAGAGAGAGAGAGAGAGAGAGAGAGAGAGAGAGAGAGAGAGAGAGAGAGAGAGAGATATTCCCTCCTGGGGATTCGAAGAGGGAAAAGAAAGAGAAAGGAAAAAAGACACTGCCTTCTTGTGATATTTTTCAAACCACAACTGAAGCCACCACCCCATTCCCTTGACTAAATATCCCCCCCCCCACACACACACACTCACTCCCCTTTTTAGCAGAAGCAGCTTGAAGGTTTCCAAGGAGTTTGCACAAGGGAGGTTGGCGCACGGCTGGGAAACATTGCTTTTTCAAAGCCCAATTTGCACAGCAGCCTCGAAAATCCAGAGCTGAGCTAAAGCTGGCACGGTAATAACAGGCCTTGGGGGTAAAGTGGCATTTATGGCGGCCGCTAAATGGGTGTTTGGAAGAGAAGGGCCCTGCTGCACCAGTTGGTGTTCAGTTGTTCAGGGCTGGGTTCTGGCAGAGCCTCAAACTCAAAACAGTCAACAGCAGCAACTGGACACATAATGGCATCAACCATGAAGCACCAACCTCTTTTGAGGCTGAGAAAGGTGATTTCAATCAGTGGAAATTGACATGCCACCTGATCCCAGGACAGCTAATTTTATCTAACAATCAAGATTGAAATTGACACCCCCTTCTGGTCCTAAGAATGTTCATTTTATCCAGCAATCAGGGTAGAAATGGACACTTCTGATCTTGGGAAAGTCAGAGTTGAAACTGATACTTTTCCTGATCTTGGGAAAGCAGTCAGAGTTGAAATGGAAACGTCTCCTGATCTTTTGGGAAAGTTGACTATCTAGCAATCAGGGTTGAAATTAACACAACCACCTTACAGGAATTCTCGGTCGCCATTTTGCTTTGTCAAATTTAGGGGTGCATATGAAACTCTGCTAGGAGTTCTGACACTCCCCCTTCAAATGCAGGGTAGGGGGCTTCTGGTGACACAAGGAGGGAGGCAGCAAGGTTCAGGGGTTCGTTGCCCCACAGGCCTAGGTCCATGGCCTTGTAAATCCAGATCTTAATCCTGAAAAACGACCCCTCTTCCCCGTCCCTTTCCTCTCCTCTTGCAATCCAACTTTGAAGAGAGGAAGCTCCTACCGCGGAGGTTCTCCAAACTTGGCAACTTTAACACTTGTGGACTTCACCGTCCACCTCTTCCCTTCCACCAAGTAAACTCACCCCAAATCCATCTCCAGACAAAGTGGCATTCTGAAGATCTATTTGGGCAGGGTGGCCTAGGAAGGCATCTCATGGAATCCCAGAATCCAGGGACGGAAGATCCCTTGGTGGTCTTCCAATCTAACCCCCTTGGTAAGGCAAGGAATCTTCAGATCACCCCATAGAAAAATCTGGCTGAACTTCAAGTGAAACTTCCTGAGAAGGAGGATCCATAATTCCAGAAGGCCAGCTGTTCTGTTGCTTCTTGGCCTACACCAGGTCTCCAACCTGGGCCACTTTAAGACTTGTGGACTTCAACTCCCACAATTCCCCAGCCAGCCATGAATGATAGAGTTGGAAGAGACCAGAGGGGTCATCTAAGTCAGGGTCTCCAACCTGGGCCACTCTTTAAGACTTGTGGACTTCAACGCCCACAATTCCCAGCCAGCCATGAATGATAGAGTTGGAAGAGACCAGAGGGGTCATCTAAGTCAGGGGTCTCCAGCCTGAAGCCACTTTAAGACTTGTGGACTTCAACTCCCAGAATTCCCCACAAGTCTTAAAGTGGCCAAGTTTGGGGACCCCGGTCTTAGTGGGTCAGGGGTCTATAGGGAGGGGAAACTTCCTTGGTTCTAGCCCCTTAAAATATTTACCATTTGCTGCCCCACACCCATTGCCCAAAATAGCCTTTCTCCTTCTGCACTGGACCTGTATTTTTAATATTTACAATTTATTCAAAAACTGTCAGTCTGGAAACTTTGTCAAACCCAAAAAGGAAACTTAAAATAAAACACCATCAGCAGGAGAAAAGAAAAAAAAAAGCATCTAGGTAAAAAGCACTGAAGCTGAACTATGGCGGTTTGCACCAGCCCCTCCTGGGGTCAATAGTTGGCGAAGGTGACGGCACTGGCAGAGATGGCTAAATGAAATTATTTGGTTAGGGAAAAGGCAGAATTTACATTTACGGCTGACTGGAAACTCGGAGGTGCTTTGCATGAAGCAGACAAAAATGAATTTATGAGTTGTGGTTTTGAAAGCTAGAAGAAGAAAAAACTAGATGCTAGAAAAAAAATGGTTTTTGCTTTGAACTACAAGCAGTCCTCGACTTGCAAGACTTCATTTAGTGACTGTTCAAAGTTGCAACAGCAACGAAAAAAGTGACTTATGACTGTTTTTTCACACTTATGACCGTTGCAGTATCTCCACGGTGAAATGATCTACAGTCAGATGCTCGACAACCGCTTCAAATTTACGACGATCGCAATGTCCCAATGGGACCATATTTTGTGACCTTCTGACAAGCTATGGAGGAAGCCAGGTTCACTTAATGACCACTGTTACTAATTTAACAACTGCAGTGATTCACTTAACAAACAGGGCAAGAAAAGTTGTAAAATGGGGCAAAACTGACTTAACAAATTTTCTCCTTAGCAAACCCCTGGGCTTCATTGTGGTTGTAAGTCGAGGACTAATTATATAGTCCAGTGTTTCTCAACCATGGCCACTTTAAGACTGGTGGACTTCAACCCCCAGAGTACCCCAACCAGCCATGAATGATAGAGTTGGAAGGGACCAGAAGGGTCATCTAAGGCAGGTTCATCTAAGAATTCTGGGGGTTGAAGTCTTAAAGTGGCCCAGGTTGGAGACCCCTGACTTAGATGACCCTTCTGGTCTCTTCCAACTCTATCATTCCCAACTGGGTGAGGAATTCTGGGAGTTGAAGTCCACAAGTCTTAAAGTGGCCCAGGTTAGAGATCTCTGATTTGTCTTAATTTGAAGATCCTTGATTTAGATGACCCTTCTGATCTCTTCCACTCTATCATTCCTGGCTGGCTGGGGAATTCTGGGAGTTGAAGTCCACAAATCTTAAAGTGGCCAAGGTTGGAGACTCCTGGTCTTAGGCCAGTATTTCTCAACCTTGCTTGGTGGCTTTCAGACATGTGGACTTCAACTCCCCGAATTCCCAAGTTTATGCCAGCACAGATAGTTCTCAAATTACAACCCCAATGGGGATTGGAACGTCCAGTCTATAAGTGATGCCGTCGTTCAGCGTGTCAGGCCCTATTTTAGAACCTCATTTTCTCACGGTTGTTCAGCGAATCATGCCATTGTTAAGCTCCCCTCCCCATTGACTATGCTGATGGGGGGGGGGGGGAGGTTGAAAATTAATGGGGGTCACATGACCCCTGGGACAATGCAACCATCATGCCATAATTATTATCATTATAAAACAATTGCTGGTTGCCAAGCACCCAAATTTTGTTCACATGACCCTGGAGATGCTGCAATGCAACAGTCATAAGTGCAACAAGAAGTCTTCGGTCACTTTTTTCCAGCAGTGTTGTGACTCGTGTGTGTGTGTGTGTGTGTGTGTGTGTGTTTGTGTGTGCGTAAATTTTTTTATTTTATTTTAGAAATGTTCCATTTACTTCATCTGGGTTCAAATATCTTGTGCATAATATTTGTGGTTAATACAATTTCCTTACCATAACAACAGTTACGTTACATTCTTACTTTGAACTGATATACATAATATATCTTATCATTGTAACTTTCCCCTTTTTAATTCCTTCCTCTCTATATTCATATAGACCCTATTTATATATATCTTCTAGGTTCATATACAGTATTTAATTTCTAATTTCCATTGTTCTTTTCTAACCATTGGTAAAATAATTCCCATATCAGATAATATTCAGGTTGTTCTTTTCCTTTAATTGACAGTGTTAATCTATTCGTTTCTGCACATTCTAATATTTTCCTAATCACATTGTCCTCTATCGGGAATCTTTTCACTTTTCCAGTTTTGGGCAAACACTATTCTAGCTGCAGTTAATACGTGAATAATTAGATATGTCTTTCCTTTACTATAACTTTCAGGTGTCGTGACTCTGAATGGTCATTAAACGGACAGTTGTAAGAACTAGCTATATGGCCTTTTAAGCAGGCAAAACCAAGGAGCGGTTTTTCCCCATCGTCTTACAGAACCAAGATGAGAAATAATTTTATTCTGGTCACAGAAGAAATCCTACCTCCTTGTCCATGCTCCTTGAGCAAAAAGTAAAAACAACAACATAAATCTACCCTAAATACGACACTTTTTGCCAACAAGCTGGTTAAAACGACAACTTCTTGGGAAAGAAAGTGCAATAAACAAAAAATGAAGCCAACTCTTGTCTGCTTAAAGTTACTAATAACCACAATAAAAAATGTGACCTGTGAAAGATTTTCAGCTCTGGGTTGAAAGAATTGTGCTGCAACGCCAGCCCAGGTGATGCACAATTCCACCTTTAAAAAAAAACCACACACACACCTTTGTGTGGTTTTTTTTATTATTTTTTTAGCATATGCACAAACAGGAACAGCTGCAAGCTGAGATCCTCGCTCAGGACAAAGTCCAGATTGGGATAAACAAAATTTACGGTCACGTTAGGAAAGGCAGAGAGGAAGAAACTATAGATAGTCCGTGCCTTAAGGGATGGGTTGCTTGGTGATGTTTCAGAGTTATGACAAGCCTCCCTGAGGTAGGATTTATGACATTACCTCCCCCAGTTACGTGGCTGCATTTCCAGCTGTTTAAAGCGCACTTTACATTTTTCAGTTTTCAGCAAAACCGACAAACAGCAAACCATCGGTTTGCTTAACGACTGTGTTCATTTAATGACCGCAGCAAAAAAGGACATAAAACCAGGTAAGGTGCCCTATGTATGACTGTCAGACGTTACAATTGTGATAATCACCCTCCATTATTACCTGTAATTTTGTATTTTGAGGGGATTGGTCTGAGTGTTTTTGACACGGGCCAAACACACTTTTAACGCAGAAATATTTTTTTTAAAAATGCAGGTAGTCCTCAACTTATGACCCCAATTGAGCCCAACATTTCCGTTGCTAAGCAAGACAGTTGTTAAGTGAGCTTTGCCCCATTTTACGACCCTTCTTGTCACAAGTGAATCACTTGCAGCTGTTATTAACACGGTCGTTAAGTGGATCTGGCTTCCCCCCCCCCATGGACTTTGCTTGTCAGAAGGTCACAGAAGGGGATCACGTGACCCCCGGAAGACGCTGCAACCGTCATAACTACGAGTCAGTTGCCGAGCGTCTGAATTTTACGGGGAGGGTGCAATGGTCATAAGTGTGAAAAATGGTCATTGGTCACTTTTTTCAGGCCCTTGTAACTTTGAACGGTCACTAAACAAATGTTTGTAGGTTGAGGATTAGCTGCACTTTTCCCAGTACCGCTGTAAAATGGAATTGTCATTAAATGAACGGCCATAAACTGAGGACTACCTGCAAACCATGCTATATTATATGGCTTGGCAAGCGAGCCCATTCGCACAAGGCGGGTCATCCAAGCCCTCCTGGGACACCGTGGGAATTCCTGCCCCATTTTAGCACCGCAGACGGAATTTGCACACTTCATCCCAGCTACGCAGCAGGAGCCGGCCAGGAGGAGAAGCGTGCAAGAGGCTAGAAGACCAGTTAGAAAACTTCCTCTAATCTATCACTTTCTTCCAAAGGATGTTATTTCTTTTATCTGGCCTCCCCCAGCGAGGGAGGGAAGGATGTGGAGGAATCCAGCTCACTGGGAATTTGAGAGAGGGAGAGAGAGAGAGAGAGAGCAAGAAAGAGAGAGGGAGGAGAGAGGGAATGAGAGCAAGAAACAGAGAGGAAGGAGGGAGAGAAAGAGAGAGAAGGAGAGGGAGGAGAGAAGAGAGAGGGACAGACAGAGGGCAGGGAATGAGAGCGAGAAAGAGGGAGAGGGAGGGAGAGAGAGGGAGGGAGGGAGGGAATAAGAGCAAGAGAGGGAGGGAGGGAGAGAGAGGGAGAGGAAAGGAGAGGGAGGGAGAGAAAAGAGAGAGGAGGAAGGGAGAGAGAGGGAGGGAGGGAATAAGACAAGAGAGGGCAGGAAGGGAGGGAGAGAGAGAAGAGGAAAGGAGAGGGAGGGAGAGAGAGAGAGGAAGGGAGAGAGAGAGAGGGAGAGGAATAAGAGCAAGAGAGGGAGGGAGGGAGGGAGAGAGAGGGGAGAGGAAAGGGAGGGAGAGAAAAAGAGAGAGGGAGGAAGGAAGAGAGAGGGACAGACAGGGGAGGGAATGAGAGCGAGAAAGAGGGAGAGGGAGGGAGGGACAGGAGGGAGCAGGAATGAGCGAGAAAGAGGGAGAGGGAAGGAGAGAGAGGGAGAGAGGGAGAGGGAGAAGGGAGGGAGGGAGGGAGAGGGAGGGAGAGATTCATAAGGCAGTTCTCTTTTTTTATCAGGTTGCATTGAATTGCAGCTGTAATTATTCCAAACGGAAAGTTAGTTTTCCAAAAGCGGAACTGGGGGTCCTCCTCCCCTATGGAAGAGGAACCACTGGGGGTCCATCCTGGTCTCTCTCTCTCTTCCCATAGTGGGTGAGTTGTCCCAGAGAAGCGGGGATCCGCTGAGTCTCCAAAGTCCCAGAGGTGCTTTTCTTTTCAAGAGGCAACTGGACTTTCTTGGTTTTTCTTTGAAGACATTTCCCTCCTCCTCCGAGAAGCTTCTTCGACTCTGACTGGGATGGTGGAGAATGGAAGGATTGACACTCCTTGCAGACAGAACTGGTCATTTGCATCCTTCGAGAGGGTCCTTGAAGCCAGTGGTGGATCCTACCAGTTTCCCTACCGGTTCAGGATTGCGCACCTCACGCCTGCGTACCCACAGCTTTCCCGCCAGCTGAGGCCTGCAGCGCCAAAGCCGAGAAAAGCACAGGGAGCGGGTGGGGGCCCAATCCTGCACTTTCCTCTTTGTTTTCCTCTCGGCTGATCATCGGAGCTTTTTTGACTACCAGATTGGCCAAATGGGGAGCAATTTTTGCTACCGGTTCAGTCGAACCAGGCCAAACCGGCAGCCTTTCACCCCTGGTTGAAGCACTTGGGGGTTTCTCTGCGTCCTCAGGGTCCCCTGAGTGGTGCAAATGGGTGGGGAGCCGTCTTGGAACTGCTGAAAAGACGGCGTTGGAGATTGGAGACGGGTGATGCCGTATAAATCCTTCCATCCCCCACCGTCCAGTCAGAGCTGAAGAAGCTTCTTGGATGAGAAGCAAAACATCTTCAAAGAAAAACCAGAAAGTCCAGACTTACTTTCAGGGAAGGTCATATTTTTGGGGAAACGGGGTAGGTAAAGATGATATATTAGATAGATAACATGTTAGATGGATGGATGGATGGATGGATGGATGGATGGATGGATGGATGGATAGATAGATAGATAGATAGATAGATAGATAGATAGATAGATAGATAGATAGATAGATAGATATAGATAGACAGATTAGAGAGAGAGAGAGAGAGATTAAGAGAGAGAGAGAAAGAGATTAAGAGAGAGAGAGAAAGAGAGAGGGAGAGAGAGAGTGAAAGAGAGAAAGAGGGAAAGAGAGGGAGAGCGAGAGAGAAAGAGAGAGACAGAGAAAGAGAGACAGACAGCAGACAGATAGACAGATTAGAGAGAAAGAGAAAGAGAGGAGAGAGAGAGAGAAAGAGAGAGGGGGAGAGAGAAAGAAAGACACACACAGAGAGAAAGAATGAGCAAAAGAGAGAAAGAGACGGAGAGAGAAAGAGAGAGAGAGAAAGAGAGAGAGACAGATAGCAGACAGAAAATAGATAGATAGACAGACAGACAGATGAATAGATGGACAGATTAGAGAGGGACAGAGAGACCCGTTTGTCTCCAGAGGTTGTGGGTGACTCATCGCAAGAGGTTTTTAGGAAGGGAGTGGACAGCCCTTTGTCCAACCTGGCCTAAGATCTCCAGCCTTGGTCAGGGGCCTGTACTGGATGACCTCTAGGCCCCCTTCCAGCTCTGGCATTCTGGGATTCTCCAAGACGGGACTTCTGGTTCCAGCCGAGAGGCGTGGAGAATGAGGCGGTTGGCACACACGCAGCCCTGCCAATGTTTCCTTCGTGTTCTCACCCCGGGGATCTTTGCCAGCTCTGGGGAGGTGCCAAGGGGTGTGTGTGGCTGTCATGAGAAGGGTCAAAAAAAAAACAGACCGCTTTCTATTTCCCCCCCCCCTCTGGCGGGGCTCCCTGACTGGCTCAGCCAATGTCCAGCGGCCTCTTCATCCGCCCCACCAACGCGACAGGCTGTGCCCAACCAAAAGCGAGGGGAAACTAGCTGGCACCAGACCTGGCCCTGCTCCCTCTCCTCTCCACCTGGGGTACCCACCCTCCCACCCACCCTGTTCCAGCAGCCACCAGGGCTTGAGGTTTGGTGGGGTGTGTGTGTGTGTGTGTGTGAAGGATGGAGTCTGTCCCTGGACAAGCAGGAATGGCTACATCACCAAAGAATCCCAGGCACTGTGAGTGAGTGAGAGTGTGTGTGTGTGTGTGTCCCTTCCAGCCACTTTCCTCTCCCGTTTGGCAGCTGCCACACACACACACACACACACACCCCACTTCCAGCAGGAGGGGCTGAGCCCAGGATCTGCTGCAGGGACGGCAGTGAGAAGGCCAGAAGGAGGCTTGTGGTCAGGGAGTCCTTACTCACTGGGCAGGCATCAGCACCAGCGGAAATCCTGCAGAGTTTTCCTGTGTGTGTGTGTGTGTGTGTGTGTGTGTTTCTGAGTGTGAGACACAGAGAGGGAGGGGGGAGGGAGAGAAAGAAAGAAAGAAAGGGAAGGAGATAGAGGGAAATAAAAAGGGGGAGGAAGGCAGGAGGGAGGGAGGAAGAGGAGAGAAGGAGAGGAGGGAAGAAGGGAGGAAGAGGAAGGAGGGAGAGAGACCCTTGCAAAGCTTACTTGGGAAGCCCACCCAGTGCCACAAAGAACCCCACCCCCACTCCTCCACCTTCCCAGCCTCCCACAATCACTATTGGACAGTCCGGTCCAACCAGTGACCGGTATCCCATTATGAGTGGAAAATCAAACCTGCGATAATCTCCCCAAGATTGAAACACCCCCCCCCCCAAACAGCCAGTCCTAAGTAATAAAAGTTCCTCTCCCAGATAATCCTGGGTCTCCCTGGGTTTCATTTTACCTGCTTTTCTCTCTCCCGCCCACCCCCCAAGTGCTGGGAAGATGCTGAGGGGGGGGGTCCCATCCCACCCCTCTTGGGATCCAGGGAGGGCAGAGAGGGGCTGGCAGCCACCCCTCCCCCCTCCATCTATTCTGGGCAGGAAGAGCCCCAGGAGGACATCACAAGGGGGGAGGCTGGAGGCCAGATGTGGGGGAGGCAACAGCTGTCTTCCCTCCCTCCCCCTCCAACCTCTGAAACGGCTCCCACCACACAAGGCCAGGAAGCCTCGAGGGGCCTGAAAGAGGGTCTCTTGTGGACTTCAACTCCCAGAATCCCCCAGCCAGCCTAGCCGGGAGTTGAAGTCCAGGAGGCTTCAGAAGGTGCCAGGTTTGGAGACCCCAAAGAGCCCCGCTGGTCCCTGAGCTCTGCTGCTGCTGCTGCTGGGGGATTCTGGGAGTTGAAGTCCGCCAGCCTCAAAAGTGGCCAGCTGGGTCTGGGGGACGCCCAACGCACCCAAAGCCCCGAAGGCGCCTCCAGGCCGCAGGTGACTCGGGAGCCCCGGGACACTTTTGGACTTCGGCTCCCGGGCGCAACCTCCGCATTGCAGAAGCCGCTGAGCGGCTCCGGCTGGAAAGCCGAGGCGGCGCTTCCCTACCCGCCTCCCTGGCAGCTGCCCGGAGCTTTCCTGGGCGGGGGAAGCGGTCCCGGAGGGAGCCTGGCCTTTGGCCGCCCCCGAGGCTCGTCTCGCCTTGCAGGGCGGGAGGTCGGCACCCCGGGACCGCAGCGCCAGCCTGCGGGGCGGCGAGGGGGGCAGGCGAGCGGGGCCCGAGGCCGCTCGGCCCGGCAGGTGGGGCGGGTTGGGGGGGCTTCCCCGCAGGCGGTTCCCGGCCCTCCCGGCCCCCCCGCGGCCCCGACTCACAGCACGCAGAGGGCGAAGGCTCCGGCCACGCTCTCGCTGTCCCGCACCAGGAAGCTGCCGTCCCGCCCGGCCCGCGCCAGCAGCTCCTCGGCCGCCGCCCGGCTCAGGTCCTTGTGGTACCAGAGCGGCGCCGACCCCGGCCGGCCGGAGAAGGGGCCAGAGCCGCCGCCGCCGCCATGGCCGGCCCAGGCCGGGGCGGGGCCGCTCAACAAAGGCGGGCGGGCCGAGTGCCCCCCCGCCGCCGCCCGCCTCGCCCCCAGCGCCGCATGGCCGCCCGGGACCCCGGCCGCTTATTCCCCTCCGGCCGGCCTGATCGCCGCCGCCGCCGCCGAGGAGGAGGCTGCGGGCTCCCGGCCCTCGGCGGCCGCTCAGCGCTTCTCGGGCGCAGGGGAGGCTCGCCCGGCGGGGCCCCGAGGAGGAGGAGGAGGAGGAGGAGGAAGAAGCCGCGCGGTCCCCGAAGCGCCGCCGGGGGAGCTCGGCCGGCCTCCGCTTCCTGGGGCGGCCCCTCGGCTGGGGAGGAGGCGGGGCCGGGGGCTCCCAAAGGGGCGGCCCTCTCCTCCAGCCGGGCGGGCGCCGGGTTGGCCAGGCGGGCAGAAGCGGGCAAAGCAGCCCGGCCGGGGGCTACCTAGAGGGCATCGCCCCGAACCTCGCCAGGGGGAACCTCGCGGGTAGCCGAGGAAACCCCCTCCCCCAAAAAGACGAGTAAGGGGGGCTCCGCTTTCGGCCCGGACCTTCCTGAAGCCGCGAGGGGCCCCCCGCCCCTTTAAGGGAGGGAGGGTGGGTGGGTGGTGGAGGGAATTGGGGGAGGGGGAGTCTTGCCAACGTGGGGAGGGGTCTAGCCCATTCGGGCCAGGGGTCTCGGGGAGGGCGCAAGCGGGGAAATCAGCCCCGCTGGGGGTACCTAGAGGGCATCGCTCCAGAGGCCAGGGGAAACGGGGCGGGGAGGGGAGCCGAGGAGCCCACCCCCACAAAAGCCGCGCAGGGGAGGGGAGGCTCCGCTTTTGGTCCGGACCTTCCTGAAGCCGCCAGCCCCCTTTAAGGGGGAAACTCGGAGGGTGGGTGGGTGGGTGGGAGGGTCCGTGATGGAAAGAGGGGGGTCCCTGGGGAATTGGGGGAGGGGGAGTCTTGCCAACTTGGGGAGGGGCCTAGCGAATTCGGGCCAGGGTCTCGGGCTGCGCGGGATCCTGCCTTCCTTCCATCAAAGTGTGTCAGGAGCAAACGCGCAGCCTCGGTGAGAAGAGGGGGGGGCTTCGCAAACACATCGGAGGACTGCAGGAGGGGATTTGGGGGGAGGGGGCTTCTGGTCCAGGCCCCTGCCGGGGGAAATGCCTCCTTAGTTCGAGTTTCCAGCAGCTTCCTAACTGTTGATCCTTGTTTCCCGCCCCCCACCCTTCGGACCTTACGGAAAATAAAGCCCACCCCCCTCCTCCCTGGGGCAGCCCCTCAAAGATCGGGGTCCCCTGCCCCCAATCGTGCAAAAACCAGGCTTGGGTTCCGCAAGAGAGCCAGCCCCAAACCTAGTTTAACCCTACTTTAGCTGAGGCCGGTATAGGGTGGAAGGCCACTTTTTCAAAAGACACTGGACATCTGGTTTGTCTGAAATGGGACAGGTGGTCCTTAACTTACGACCACAAGGGAGACCGACATTTCTGTCGTTAAGCGAGACGTTTGTCAAGGAAGGTTTTGCCCCCCTTCTCAGCTGCAGCGCTTCCCTTAACAACGGTGGCAAGGAAGGTCGTAAGATGGGGTGAAATTCATTGAATAAACGTTTTCCTCGGCAATGGACTCAGCTGGGGTCGTAAGTCCAGGACTCCCCATGTTGTGTCTTCCCGACTCCTGGCTGCAAAAGTTGGAAGCCGCTCAAAAGTGGAAATGTCTCTGTGGCTCATCTTGGAAAATAATGGGCGCTCTGGAGGAACCGCCTGGTCAGTTGCTCTGGTGGAAAAAGAGACAGATAAAATCTGAATGGCAACTTCGCTCCGAAGGATGAATCCCTTCTTGATCGGGTTTGGAAAGATGATAAGATGAGGATGAGGATGATGATGATGATGGTAATAATAATAATAAATAATTAATAAATAAATAAATAAATAAATAATAATAATAATAATAATAATAATAATAATAATAATAATAATAATAATAATAATAATAATAATAATAATAATAATAAATAAATAATAATAATAATAATAATAATAATAATAATAATAATAATAATAATAATAATAATAATAATAATAATAATAATAATAATAATAATAATAATAAATACATAATACATAATACATAATAATACATTGCAATACCTGGTGATGCACCGAATTGTAGACACGCAGCAAGAAAAAAATCACACAGTACCGGGACTTACAAATTGAAGTTGAGCGACTTTGGAAAAAGAAATCGTGTGTTATCCCAATTGTGATTGGAGCCCTTGGAGCAATGCTGTGGGGCCCATGAGAGCCATGCGCTAAGACCAACCCCTTGATGGGCTCCGTATCTCTCTGGGGTCTCCATGCCTGTTGGCCAAATCCTGTCTTCAGGGCTCTTGGTGGGTCAGGTATCAGATGTCACTGGGAAAAGACCGTCTTTCAAATAACCTGGCCTGAAACCACGAAAGGCTGTAAAGAATAGAATCGAGTTGGAAGGGACCTTGGAGGTCTTCTAGTCCAACCCCCTGGTCAAGCAGGGGAAGCCATACCGTTCCAGACAATCTCGCTGTCCAATCTCTTCTTGAAAGCCTCCAGGGATGGAGCACCCACAACTCCTGGGTGGCAAGCAGTTCCACTGATCAAATGTTCTAACTATTAGGAAATGTTCCCCTTAGTTCTAGGTTGCTTCTCTCCTTGATGAGTTTCCACCCATTTTTTCTTGTCCTGCCCTCAGGGGCTTTGGATAAGAATTGGATCCCCCTCTTCTTTGGGGCAGACCCTCAAATATTGGGATATCTTGAATTGGATCCAGAAGCAAATCAGCAGCCAGTACAGCTCCTGCAAGATCTAGCCTGGCACAAAACAGGCAGGGATCCTCCACATTTTGAACCAATGGAAGTTTCCAGATATCCTTCAAGGGCAGCCCCAGGTAGAGCTCATCGCAGCAGTCAAGACAGGAGCTGACTAGGGTGTCTGGGCAACTATTGACCAAGGATAGCTGGTCCAGGAAAGCTGCAGTGGTGGTGATTTTAGCTACGAGGGGGGCGGGCAGCTTTGGTGGGAGAGCCAGAAAACATACTCCCATTGACCCCGAGCGATGGTTTTTCCCAGTTGCAATGCATGGCTGTGGAAGTGGGACCACAAGGAAGGCTGAGCGCCAAACAATGGAGGCCTTTGAACTCTGGGGCTGGAGGAGGACACTCCTGCGCGTGTCCCTTGGCCTGCAAGGCCATCCAACCGGTCAGTCCTAGAGGAGATCAACCCTGGCTGCTCTTGAGAAGGCCAGATCCTGAAGATGGAACTCAAAGACTTTGGCCACCTCATGAGAAGGAAGGAAGGAAGGACTTGCTGGAGAAGAGCCGAATGCTGGGAACGATGGAGGGCCAAAGAAGAAGAAGGGGACGGTAGAGAAGGAGGGGGCTGGATGGTGTCACCGGAGCAGTTGGCGTGAACTTAAATCAGGGGTCTTCAAACTGGACAGTTTTTAAGACTTGTGGACTTCAACTCCCAGAATTCTTCCTCCAGTCATGTTAGCTCAGGAATTCTGGGAGTTGGAAGTCCACAAGTCTTAAAACTGCCAAGTTTGAAGACCCTTCAGACAGACAGATAGATGATAGATGATAGATAGATAGATAGATAGATAGATAGATAGATAGATAGATAGATAGATAGATAAGAGAATGGATAGAAGATAGATAGATCAATAGATAGATGAGATAGACCAGGGGTCTTCAAACCTGATAGCTTTAAGACTTGTGGACTTCATCTCCCAGAATTCCTCCTCCAGTCATGTTAGCTCAGGAATTCTGGGAGTTGAAGTCCACCAGTCTTAAGGTTGCCACGTTTGAAGACTCTTGGAATAGACAGACAGGGATAGAATGGATAGAAGATATAGAGATCAGATAGATCAATAGATAGATCAATAGACAGATGAGATAGACCAGGGGTCTTCAAACCTGACAGCTTGAAGACTTGAGGACTTCAACTCCCAGAATTCTTCCTCCTCCGGTCATGTTAGCTCAGGAATTCTGGGAGTTGAAGTCCACCAGTCTTGAACTTGCCATGTTTGAAGACTGTTGGCTTAGATGGACTCCAGAAGATGGTAAAGGACAGGAAGGCCTGGAGGAACGTTGTCCGTGGGTTCGCAGTGGGTCGGACACGACTTCGCAACTAACAACAACAACCACAATCCCCAGCCCCATTTTGCCTCTTGGGAAAACTCCTTGCAGAGGGGAAAGGCTGGTGTGTGGGGGGGTGAGTTTCCATAACATGCACAGGAGGCGCCTCACCCCCACTGTATGGGTAGAAACTGCCCCCATCTGACAAAACTGCCCCTCCCACCCCAATGCCCCACCCCCCTTGTACTGCAACCAGCCGTGGGCCAGTATGAGCAGGCAGCGCCCCCAGCTGGCCACCAGTGGAACCTCAGATGGGCAAGGAAAGAGCAGTTGTTGTTTTTTTTTTTTTTTTTTTTTTTTAAACAAGTTTTATTAATTTTTAAAACACACAAATTGTCATTATTCATTACATGTTTAAACCTTTTTTCATTGTCAATTTAACAAGTCAGATAAATTATAATTCTGTTTTAAACCATTTCCATACAACATACCAAAACCTCTTATTCAATTTCTCTTTACTTCTCTTTACTCTTATTCAATATCATTATTATTATTTCATCTGTTTCTTTCTGACTTAATTACCATTATTCTCAATCTATATTTCTACAATTTTTAACTAATTCTCCCCCAAAAAGACATATACACACAACACACAAAACATAAAAAAAATCTTTTTGAAAGTAACTTGGACCCAGGTGTCTCTCTCTTCATGGACTTCAATTATATTCATGCTCATCTTACATATCATTACTTATTTTATTTACCATTCTAAGCCTTCTATATTAACTTCCCCACATGTTTCACACTTCTTACTTCTATCTTAATTAATCATCTTAATTTGAATCATTATATTTATATCTTTTGTCCATTTTTTATCATCCCTTTGTCTCATTCCTTATTAAAAAAAAAAAGAAAATAAGTTTCTCCTGAAATCATTAATCAGAGTATGATGCCTTTCTATCTCCCCCCTAAGTTAATCAAATTAATCTTTAAAATAATATCTAATACCCAATCCGATTTTGCTTGGTACATTCTATCTAACTAATACATCCAACATAATTAAGTACATAATTAGACAATAAATCCAAATATTAAAAAAAAGATACTATAATAAAAATTTTATAATAACATCAATACCATAGTCTTATTAAACTCTTTAATTAAAACAATATTCTAAACCTCCCCTATTATTAAGTTTTAAAGCCAATCATTTTTAAACATTTTAACATTTTAATCTCTTATCAACTCTTAAATCATTACAATACTACCATCTCATCTTATGTACCTTGCAAAATCTTTTTTTTTTTTTTAAATTATACTTTATCCATTATCCAAAAAAAGTTTCTTTTTTTCATTTAATTTCAAGACATTGTAGCTTTTCTCCACCTTTTCCCTTTCTTTCTTCTCCCAACAAACCTTTCTACCCCCCCTTCTTCTAGCCTCTGCCTTGCCAGCTTCCCTTCTCTGTCGTATTCCTTTTCCCTTTTGTTTACTATCATCATATTGGTTTTGCACCTTATTTTTCCCTTTCTTAAATGTTTTTTTAGATCTTAAGTCCTTAAGTCCTTTAATTTTCTTCTTTTCTCTTCTTTTCTTTTCTTTCTCTCTTCCTTCTTTCTGGATCAAGTTCTGAGATTCATTAAAGATGGCTCCTTTCTTTCTTTCTTGTTCCTCTGCTGTCTTCATCTGTTGTAATGTTTGTTGATAATTAATAAGCGCCATTTCTAAGAAAAGGAAAGCTTCTTCCACACCATCTTTACCATTTTTTTTTGCTTGTTCATATTCTTTTCTTAGTTCCTCAACAGAAAGAGCCATTATAAATCTTTTCTTTTCTTTTCCCCTTCTTTCTTCTTACAACAACCAGAATATTCAAAAGAAAATAAAATAAAAAAAAAACAGTCCCAAAGTTATCAGTCAGTCCAAACCAAGGCAGAATTCTCACTTTCTCCTTCTGGGGCAATATCAATCCAAGAGAAAGAAAGTCCAAATCTGTTTAAAATCTTATTGCAATATATTCTAGTCTTCAAATCCTTAAGGCATCTGCTCCAACAAATCTTAGCATACAAATGTTTTCTTTTTAATCCTCTCTCTTCCCACTCATCGCTTAAAACCAATTTTCACCTAAAAGAAATAGGTTTCTTAATATCCAGTTATTTATTCCGTAGGAAAAGAGGGAAAGCTATCCTTTCAGCACCTTCACAGCCGCTTTTTTCCTCTTCTGGCAGGTATTATTCAGAAAGTCATACTTTTCAGGAATTTTATTAGATATGTCTTAGAGTCCTAGGAGCCAAGAAAAACTTTCTCCTCTCAATCACTTTCTCCACTTCCTCCTGCGCATTCTTACCCGGCTGCCAGCTTCTTTGTGGCGGCCATTACAGACCGCCGCTGCACGTCCTGGGAAAAGGGAGTTCTGCCGGCCAGGAGGGAGTCTGCAGCACCCCAAACCCTTCTCCGGATCCCCTACCTTCAGCTGCCCCTGCAGGCAGCCTTGCTCCGTACCCGGCTGGGTCGGAGCCCCAAAACGGCTAGCGCGGCAGGGATCGCGCAGCTTCGCAAATCCCTGCCGCTCGCGAAGCCGACAAACCGGAAGTCAGGAGTTGTTGTTTTGATGGCTATCCAAAGCAGGGGAACCGAACATCTGGATAAGGCAAAAGGGTCTTCAAACTTGGCCAGTTTAACACCTGTGGACTTCAACTCCCAGAATTCCTGAGCGAACATGACTGGAGGAGGAGGGATTCTGGGAGTTGAAGTCCACAAGTCTTAAAGCTGTCAAGTTTGAAGATTCCCTGATCTATCTATCATCCGTCCGTCCGTCTGTCTGTCTATCTATTGTCTCCACATCTATCTATCCATCCATCCATCCATCATCTATCACAAGGGTCTTCAAACTTGGCCAGTTTAACACCTGTGGACTTCAACTCCCAGAATTCCTGAGCGAACATGACTGGAGGAGGAGGGATTCTGGGAGTTGAAGTCCACAAGTCGTAACAGCTGTCCAGTTTGAAGACCCCTGGGATAAGGGATGCCGTTCCTTGACCTATTTAGCCTCCTTTGCCCAGGTTTTGTGGCTAAACCACCTGTAGTTTCTTTGGTTTTTGGCTCGGTGCAGCATATGAAGTCAAGCTTGGCTTGTTCAGGGGACCATGATGAATTTGCAGTCCTAGTTTGGCAATGTTAAGAAAACTGCATTTGTGTGCTTGCAAGCCCCTCCGGCATCAGGAAAGCCAATGCTTTTAGAGATCAAAATACTATGGGGTTTGAGAAAGGTTTCTCTGGGGACCAGAACTTCTGCCAAATCTCCTATTTCATGGAGCTTGAGAGACAAGCTTGCCTCTCCTGGGATATTAAACCAGGGTTTCTCGACTTTCTCATTTGTGGGTGTCAATTCCCAGAATGCTCCAGCTAGCCATGAATGATAGTTAGAAGGGAAAGGACCAAATGGATCACTTTAAGTGCAGTGTGTTAGGGATAACATTGTTTACCCTAACTGGTTTGGGTAAAAATAATAAATATGGTATCATGGTTTGTTAGTTAAAGTGTGTGTAACTTTAACAGCAAGAATGTAATTAAGGGTGTGGTTGTAAAAGCACTATATAAGAAGCGAGACAATAGCAGCTCGCTCTCTCTGGCTTACTGATCCCTAATTACTGGATGGATTGATGACTGCGTTCTTGCTGGAACGGGGGAGAATAAGGAGTGTTGATTCTTCTCAACAGAGAGAAGATAAAGATTGGACAGATTTATTGTAAGTGTACTGACATTGGCTATTCAACACGGACCTTGCAAATAGAGTATCCCCGATAAGACTTGACTGAAATTGATATATGACTAATGGACCGTTTATTTTGACTATGCTATAATTCTTAAATGGAATAAACTATATTTTTGATAGCACAAGCGTATCTGTATTTTTACTGCGTGTTAACTAGAAAACTTATCTCACACATTTACCTGTCTTCCTATCTGACTTCACTGTACGTTCTGTTTAGTTTGTTTTCCTTAACACCCGTTGGGGAATCCAGGCTTAACTCTCAACTCCGATCACTTTTAAGATGGGTGGACTTCAACTCCCAGAATTCCCCAGCCGGGGGGGAATTCTGGGAGTTGAAGTCCACCTATCTGAAAACCGTCAGGGTTGAAGCAACTCTGAATCAAACCCAAGTCTGCCCACCATTCAAGCCAGCTCTAAGCCTGTGTGAGACCCACAAAAATGCCAGCCTGGAGATGCCAGCTCCATGGCCCCCCTCCCAGCTGCCCAACCAAAACGGCCGTGGAGGGCAGTGCCCAGCCTCTGGAGATGGGGAGGGGATTTTTCCACTGCAGTGCAGGAAATAGGCCCATTTCCATCCCCTGCGCCCTGTTCATTAACCACAGTGTCCAGGTGGCATCTAGGTGAGGCCCAAGGGAACACAAGTTGTGTTGCCAAAAGGCAGCAAATGCCTGACAAAGAGGCCAAATTGCCCTGCCCACTCAACCCCATAGGTAAAGATAACACCGCCCAAAAAAAAAAAATCCTTTCACAGAGGCAAGCAGCCACCTCGGTGTTCCCTGGATAACACGTGCCATACGCTAAATCAAAGGTCTCCAAACTTGGCACCTCTCCTTCAGGGCAGGTATAAGAAAACACCAATAGCAGAACGGGTATGTATACCTGGTAAAGGAGAAGTCGAAGATATCTCACCTGTTTTATTGTACTGTGAGTTATACAGAGTTTATAGGTCATTGTATATTTTCCCCTTCACTAGAGAGATTGCCAGGGAGGGCAGACAATTTTTATGTAGATTTTTCTCCTCCAGGATTCAAACCCAGCTATTACGCGTGCAGGGGCAAAATTCTGTGTTGCTGCAATGTCTACAAGAAAAAAAAAATTGGCTACAGAATTATAGTTGTCAATTTGTGCCAAGTTTTGGAGATAGAACAATCTTTGGAAAATAATATTTACACACATACAGGTGAAACTCAAAAAATTAGAACATTGTGCAAAAGTTCATTTATTTAATGTAATGCAACTTAAAAGGTGAACCTAAGATATGAGATAGACTCATTACATGCAAAGCAAGATAGTTCAAGCCGTGATTTGTCATAATTGAGATGATTGTGGCTCATGAAAACCCCAAATCCACAATCTCAGAAAATTAGAATATTGTGAAAAGGTTCAATATTCTAGGCTCAAAGTGTCCCACTCTAATCAGCTAATTAAGCCATAACACCTGCAAAGGGTTCCTGAGCCTTAAAATGGTCTCTCAGTCTGGTTCAGTAGGAATCACAATCATGGGAAAGACTGCTGACCTGACAGTTGTGCAGAAAACCATCATTGACACCCTCCATAAGGAGGGAAAGCCTCAAAAGGTAATTGCAAAAGAAGTTGGGTGTTCCCAAAGTGCTGTGTCAAAGCACATTAATAGAAAGTTATGTGGAAGGGAAAAGTGTGGAAGAAAAAGGTGCACAAGCAGCAGGGATGACCGCAGCCTGGAGAGGATGGTCAGGAAAAGGCCATTCAAAAGTGTTGGGGACTTTCAGAAGGAGTGGACTGAGGCTGGAGTCAGTGCATCAGGAGCCAACACACACAGACGGATCCTGGACATGGGCTTCAAATGTCGCATTCCTCTTGTCAAGCTGTTCCTGAACAACAAACAACATCAGAAACGTCTTATCTGGGCTAAAGAAAAACAAACCTGGTCTGTTGCTCAGTGGTCCAAAGTCCTCTTTTCTGATGAGAGCAACTTGTGCATCTCATTTGGAAACCAAGGACCCAGAGTCTGGAGGAGGAATGGAGAGGCACACACTGCAAGATGCTTGAAGTCCAGTGTGAAGTTTCCACACTCTGCGTTGATTTGGGGAGCCATGTCATCTGCTGGTGTTGGTCCACTGTGCTTCAGTAAGTCCAGGGTCAACACAACCGTCTACAGGAGATTTTGGAGCACTTCATGCTTCCTTCCGCAGATGAGCTTTATGGGGATGCTGACTTCATTTACCAGCAGGACTTGGCACCTGCCCACACTGCCAAAAGCACCAAACCCTGGTTCAGTGACCGTGGGATTACTGTGCTTGATTGGCCAGCAAACTTGCCTGACCTGAACCAAGAGAAAGATGAGAGACATGAGACCGAACAATGCAGAAGAGCTGAAGGCCTCTATTGAAGCATCCTGGTCTCCCATAACACCTCAGCAGTGTCACAGGCTGACACCTTCCATGCCACGCCGCATTGAGGCAGTAATTGCTGCAAAAGGGGCCCAGACCAAGTACTGAGTGCTTATACTTGTCAGAGGTCCGATATTGTTCTATGTACAATCCTTGTTTTATTGATTGCATGTAATATTCTAATTTTCTGAGATTGTGGATTTGGGGTTTTCATGAGCTGTAAGCCATAATCATCACAATTATGACACATCACGGCTTGAACTATCTTGCTTTGCATGTAATGAGTCCATCTCATATATTAGGTTCACCTTTTAAGTTCCATTACTGAAATAAATGAACTTTTGCACAATATTCTAATTTTTCGAGTGTCACCTGTACTTATTGGATCTCCACTCATATAAACCAGGGAGTGACCCTAACCGTTTGAGAACATGTATTTTCTTAACACGGATGTTTTTATCCACTATTAATGTATTATAATGTGTCAGTACTATTTTTTTATATATATTGTAAATAGTGATGTCTATTGCTGGTCTAAGACGGTAACAAAGTTATATTCTATTCAAACTTAGCACCTTTAAGACTTGTGGACTTCAACTCCCAGAATTCCTCAGCCATAATTGCTTCCTGTTTCTCTTTCTTGATCATAGCTGGCTGGAGAATTCTGGGAGTTGAAGTCCACAAGTCTTAAAGGTGCCAAGTTTGGGGACCCCCTGCGCTAAATAAATCAACTGTGGAGCTGTTGGTGCCCCAGAAAAGAATATGTGGTGGATTCAGATGCTGGTGCAACTTCTAATGTGAGGTTGGTGGAGTTGAGTTCTGGTTGAGCGCTACTCCTCACCTGAACAGGTAAGGGACAAAAAAAAAGAAATCCCAGAAACAACTGATTGTAGAAGACTTGATATTTATTCTTGCACCTCTTGAGGTGGCCATTCCTGTGGTCAACATCAAGGTCAGCTTCCCATCCAAAGGAGAGAAGGAGAACCTCCTGCAGAGGCACCTGGATGAGAGGGCTGGATGAACAGCTGCATCTCCGGGGACTCCAAAGCCCCATAGATTCCTGCCATGGTGGGGGAGGAGGGTTTTTCCCCCTCCCTTGCTGATGGCAGCTAAAGTTCTGGGCAGCCGAGGGTCCCTGCCGGCCTCAGAGCAGGCCCGGGAGGGCTGAAAAAAGCAAGAGAGTCAGGGCAGAGTGGAAGGCCAAGGTCTCCCCTGACGACGCGTAATGTCTGGCCACGGCATCGTTGGGGTTGCCATTGGCGGGGTCAAACCACATCTGGATGCAGAGCCCACTTCCCGGGAGAAGGTGGTGTATTTGTAAGAGTCGCTCCAGATCTTCTCACACAAAGCTTGGGGATTTGGGAAGACCCTCTTCATCTTCTGGCACATCGCGCCCACCGGACACCGGTTGATTCCTGGGGTGGAAAGAAGGGAGAAGAGCTTAGGGTCTTCTGCTTGAGCGGGGGTGGGTGGGGATGGGGTTGGACTAGAAGACCTCCAGGGTCCCTTTCCAAGTCTGTGATTCGGTGGAACCATTTTTGCCTCTGGAAATTGTGGGTAACTCCATCACTGGAGGTTTTCGGGAGGAGGTCGGGCAGCCATTGGTCTGGATGAAGGAGGAAAGGAGTCCAACCTTAAGAACTTTAACTCCCTTGTGGACTTCAACTCCCAGAATTCAACTTCAATTCCCCAGCCAGCCTTGTGGACTTCAACTCCCAGAATTCAACTTCAATTCCCCAGCCAGCCTTGTGGACTTCAACTCCCAGAATTCAACTTCAATTCCCCAGCCAGCCTTGTGGACTTCAACTCCCAGAATTCCCCAGCCAGCTGGCTGGGGAATTCTGGGAGTTGAAGTCCTCCAGGCTTAAAGTTCCGAAGTTGGACACCCCTGGCATAGGATCTCCTGCTTGAGCAGAGGGTTGGACTAGAAGACCTCCAAGGTCCCTTCCAACCCTGCTGTTCTAAAAGTGGGGCGGAACAAGTTTTCTTAGGGAAGGTGCCAGGCAGATTCCTTCCCGCGTGACAGAAAGTAAGCCAGCTAACGTTGAAGAAAGCAGCCCACCTGCCCACAGGTGGGCAAAAGGAGGCCCACTTCCACTTTGTGGGTGGAAAAAACTCTTCCCATGGGATCCTCCACAAACCCCACCGGGTCTTGGAAATTTAGTGGCGCCCTTGTGTCCTCTGAGCAAAGCTCTGGGCCTTCTTCCAGAGCAGCCTTGGCTACGACAACATTGGGGAAGCGGCTCAGCCCAGCTAAGTGGCCCTTGTTTCCCGGGGCCCGTGGTGGGAGGGGGGGGAAGGAGCAACCCCAGGCTGGGCAGCCCCCTGACCTTGAGTCCAGTTCCAGCCTTTGTGCCAGTTCTCCTTGCAGGTCATGTCGTCCTGGCAGTCCTCCCACCAGCTCTCGCAGTCTTCTTGGCACAGTGGCACGTCCAGGATCCTCTCCTTCCTCCAGCTCTGGTCCACCTGTGGGCAGAGGGGAATATCTGCAGCTCAGGGCGGAAGCGAGGGGGTCCCTGGCGCCCTCTGAGCTGGGCGCTTTTCTTGCAGACGTTTCACGACCCAAGGAGGTAATATCATCAGTGCTAGAAGAGAGGAGGAGGAGAGGAGGAAAAAGAGACAAGGAGGAAGGGGAAGGTGGAGGACTGTGGGGTCCTCTGAGCTTGGCTGTTTCCTTGCAGACGTTTCATGACCCAACTAGGGAATATCAGTGGTAGGAAGGTGTGCAAGAGTGGAGGAGGAGGAGGAGGAGGAGGAGGAGGAGGAGGAGGAGGAGGAGGAGGAGGAGGAGGAGGAGGAGGAGGAGGAGGAGGAGGAGGAGGAGGACAACTGTGGGTCACTGGTGCTCTCTGAGTTTGGTGGTTTCCTTGCAGACGTTTCATGACCCAACTAGGGAATATCAGTGCTAGAAGGTAGGAAGGTGTGCAAGAGAGGAGGAGGAGGAGGAGGGAGGAGGAGGAGGAGGAGGAAGAGGAGGAAAAAAGAGACAAGGAGAAAGGGGGAGGAGGACTGCGGGGTCCTTGGTGCTCTCTGAGCTTGGCTGTTTTTTTTTTTGCAGACATTTCATGACTTAACTAGGTGATATCATCAACGCTAGAAGGGGGTAGGGTTGCGAGGAGGGAGGGAGGGAGGAAGAAGATGGTGAGAGTCCTTGGTACTGTCTGAGCTTGGTTGTTTCCTTGCAGACATTGACCTAACGATGTAACATCATCAGTGCTAGAAATGGGTGGGAATTGTGGAGGATAAGATGAGGAGGTGGAGGAGGAGGAGGAAGAAGACTACTATGGGGTCCTTGATTCTCTCGGGGCTTGGTGGCTTTCTTGCAGACATCTCATGACCCAACTAGGGAACATAATCAATGTTAGAAGGGTTTACGGAGGAGGAGGAGGAGGAGGGAGACTATGGGACCCTTGGTGCTCTCTGAATGTTGTGGTTTTCTTATACACCTTTCATGACCCAACTAGGGAACAACATCAGTGCTAATCTGATGACGTTTCATGATCCAAAGTAGCACTGATGAGGTTCCCTAGTTGGGTCATGAAAGGTGTATAAGAAAACCACCAAGCTCAGAGAGCACCAAGGACCTCCCCGCTTCCCACGCCTGCGAAACGATGAGGGGGGGGGCCTACTTCCCCTTCCAAGGAGGAGCGCTTCCCCCTCCTCCAATTGTCTGGAACCCTAAAACCGCTTCCATCCTGGCTCTCCTACCTCTGTTGGGACCATCCGCCCTCCCATAGACCTTCAGGGGGGACTCTAACCACCCCCAACACGGGTGTCAAGCAGCCCCGAGGCCGCCCACCTCCATGCCAACACCGGAGGGTTCCTCGGACTGGATCTGGGGGCTTCGAGGCCACGCCCAGCCCGGCTTGCCCACCTTGCTGATCCAAGGCCCCAGGTTGGGGGAGCACTCGTAGAGACAGGTGTCCTGGATGAAGTGCTTCTTGCATTTCTCCGACATGGCCCCACAGTGGTTCCAGTTGAAATTGTAGAGGTAGGAGGCGTCTTGGTGGGCTGCTTGGCTGGTGTTCAGCGTGCAGCAGGAGTTGTTTTTCAGGGAGAGCACTGAGGAGAGAGAGAGAGAGAGAGGCTGTTCGAGCAAAGGAGAGTCCCATGTCCTCTTTGGAATGGAGCATCTTCTCTCTAGAACGGGGTCCCCAACCTTGGCGACTTCAAGATTGGTGGACTTCAACTCCCAGAATTCTCCAGCCAGCTGGCTGGAGAATTCTGGGAGTTGAAGTCCACCAATCTTGAAGTCGCCAAGGTTGGAGACCTCTGATCTAAGTCTTGCCAGACAATCAGACCTTTTCACTCAGCTCTATTTATCCTTCCTCTTCCCCTTTGATTCCTTCCTTCTCTCCTAATACCTGTTTCCTTTCCTTCTTTTCCTCCCTCCTCCCTCCCTACCTCCTTGCTTTCTCTTCTCTCCTCTACCTCCCTCCTTCCCCATTCTCTCCTGTTTCCTTCTTTTCCTTCCTCCTTCCCTCCCTCCTTCCCTTCCTTTACCACTTACTCCCGCAGCTACCTTCTAAATTATGCTCTGGGAGCATAAGTCCACAAGTCTTAAAGTGGCTAAGTTTGGGGGACCTCTGATCTACACAAAGTAGAAGAGGCAGGCCGTGTAGAAGTTAAGATTTTCATTACAGGCTATCACGTCGTTTCCCCAGCTAGCTACCACCTAGTAGAAGGAAAAGGTTCATAATAGGGACCTGTTTTCCCTTCCGTGACTGTGGCAGGCATCCCCAACCTTGACCGCTTTAAGACTTGTGGGCTTCCACTCCCAGAATTCCTCCTCCTCCAGTCATGTTAGCTCAGGGATTCTGGGAGTGGAAGTCCACCAGTTTCAAATTTGCCAAGTTTGAAGACTCTTGGAATAAACAGACAGACAGACAGATAAGATGATAGATAGGTAGATAGATAGATCAATAGATAGATGATAGATAGATCAATAGATAGATGAGATAGACCAGGGGTCTTCAAACTTGATAGATTCAAGACTTGTGGACCAACTCCCAGAATTCCTCCTCCAGTCATGTTAGCTCAGGAATTCTGGGAGTTGAAGTCCACCAGTCTTAAAATGACAAAGTTTGGGGACCCCTGGTCAAAAATTTCCTTCCTTCCTTCCCCTCCCCCCCCCATCCTTTACCACTTACTCCTACAACTACATTCCAAATTATGCTCTGGGAGTTGAAGTCCACCCGTCTGAAAGTGGCTAAGGCTGAAGACCCCCGGGCTGGAGAAATCTCTCTGGGCCAGCCTTGGAGTACTCAATTTGAGCCCCAACACCCATTCCAAGACATGGGGGGGTTGGGGGTCCAGACCTGACAGTGTGTCTTCAACCCCCCTTTTCCAGCCTCGCTTCTGAAGGCCCCTCAGACACCCGACTGTGGTCGTTTCCCCGCCTGCTTTTCCACCTGTTCATGTAGCTTATCCTCCTTGCCCGGCTTGGTTTTCTGGTGCTTGGCATCCATGCACACGTTCAGCAGAGACTCCTGGGCAGCGGCCATCGCCAGGAACAACACCAGCAGCTGCCCCATGGCATGCATCCCCCTGTGGGCAGAGAGAGAGAGAGAGAGAGTTAGAGAGGAGGAGGAGAGCTTGCTCCTCCTCTCTAACTCTCTGCACCCAGTTTGGGTCACCATGATATAAAAAAAGATGCAAAGACTCTGGAAAGGGTGCAGAGAAGAGCAACCCGGATGATGAGGGGGCTGGAGGATGAAACCTATGAAGAACAGTTGCAGGAACCGGGTATGAAAAGGACCGGGGTGACATGACAGCCTCTTGCAATATTTGAGGGGCTGCCCCAAAGAAGAGGGGGGTCAAATTATTCTCCAGAGCACCCTAATCAGGCAGGGCAAGAAACAATGAGCGGAAACCCTAACGAAGAACTAAGGAGAGCGAGAACCATTAACCAGTGGAGTGGTTGCCTCCAGAAGTTGTGGTGCTCCAGCAATGGAGGTTTTCAAGAAGACACTGGACAACCATTTGGCTGAAATGGTCTAGGGTCTCCTGCTTGAGCAGGGGGTTAGACTAGATGACCTCCAAGTTCCCTTCCCCGCTCTGTTATTCTATCTTCTATTTTTCCACTCCAGAGATGTGGTCAGAAACATCACCAGAACCCTCTGGCCACATTCAGAGGAAACAGCAGCCAACTTCATGGAATCGTAGAACAACAGAGTTGGAAGGGACCTCGGAGGTCATCTAGTCCAACCCCCTGCCCAAGCAGGAGAGTCTATCCCAAATATTAGCCTCTACCTAGGATTGAACTCACGGCCTCCTGGTTGTGAGGACGGAACTCCACCTCTAGGCCACTGGCGCTGTATATTCATCTCCTATTGCACCCCCTTGCCCCCCTATGTTTCACACATACAGACACACACATACACACACACATATATTTACACAGCAGGCATCAGGAAATGAAACGGTCCCTCTAAAGCCCAAGTACAGAATGAGGGCAGGCTCAACTCTGTGGCTCTTCTCTGTTTTGTTGAGGTTGGTCAAATTATCTGGCATGGTGTGGGTGTCTTCTGGCTTGAGCAGGGGGTTAGACTAGAGGACCTCTGAGGGCCCTCCCAACTCATTGTTATTCTGTTTGGTCTAGGTCAGGGGTGTCCAACCTTGGCAACTTTAAGACTTGTGGACTTCAACTCCCAGAATTCCTCAGCCAGCAAAGCTGGCTGAGGAATTCTGGGAGTTGAAGTCCACAAGTCTTAAAGTGCCAAGGTTGGACACCCTTAATCTAGGTACGGAATGGCCAAGATGGCCCAAATCCCAATCACTTGAATCATTCTCTGTAGATGGAAAGCATGGAGGTGGGGATTTTGTAAGGCAGGGGTCCCCAAACTTGGCCACTTTTAAGACTTGTGGACTTCAACTTCTGGGAGTTGAAGTCCACAAGTCTTAAAAGTGGCCAAGTTTGGAGACCTCTGTTGTAAGGTCTCTATAGGGCCAATCTCCTTTCCCAGTTTGGTGGCAGTTGGGTTTTGGGGTCCCCCCCCCCAAAGTTACTGACTGCACCCATCTCCATTTCATTTGGGGTGGAACAAGCTGAAACCTTATCATAGGCTGGAAAACTGTTCAACCTGGCCAGAAAAGAGATAAGTGGCTTTTAAGAGACTTTATCATATCACAGAACTATTAACTATTAATTAAGAGTGTTTCTCTAGGAGGGAGATAAGTGGTTTCTAAATATGATATACAAAATATTCATTTTTTAAAAACCTGTAAATCGACTAATAAAGAAATTAAAAAAAAACACCCAGTAACCCCCTCCCTCCCTCAAACTATAATAGCATTCTTTTTTTAAAAAAAGTTTAAGCATACACAAAGCACATTGAAAACCCAACATTAATTCTGAAACTCTACCAAAGTAATATTTGCATATGTGAAGACTCTCAACGGAAATTTTAAAATGGAAAGCAAATATTAGTCAAAGAACTACAGGCATTTCCAGTAATTTGGGGTGGTATGAGTGGTTCTTAAATCCAGTTTCTTCTTTATAATATAAAAGGAAAACCGGGGCCAGAGATGTGGGTTGCTTTAACCCATGATCTATTTAACCATGTTGCATTAAGCCACGTTGCATTAAGCCACGTTGCATTAAGCCACGTTGCATTAAGCCACGATGCATTTAACCACGATGCATTTAACCACGATGCATTTAACCACGATGCATTTAACCACGATGCATTTAACCACGATGCATTTAACCTGGTTCCCTGAACTAACCATAATTGGCAAATTTTGAGAGAGAAAAGCTGAGCAGATTCACCTGCACTCAGCTGCTGGAGGGGCTTCGTTTCAGCAAAGCTTTGGCTGCTAGGGAAGACGGGTGGGCCCCTTCCCCTCTATTATTTGCTGGCCAAAAGGCTGGGGAATCAATTCCTTGCCTCACACCGCCATAAAATTGGGTTTTTCTGCTTCCAGAGTCCCACTCAAGATAATGAGGATTGGGAGATTAGAAAACGCTATTCATCTTCTCTAGGAGACTCTAGGAGATGGGAAGGGGGTATATTTATTTCTATCCCACCTTTTATGTTTATAAATAACTGGAGGCAGTCAGCATATCCAGCACACTTTCCTCACAACAGCAGCCTTGAGAGGTGGGTTGGGCTGAGATATTGAGAAGGATTTAGCCAGAGGTGGCATTCAGCAGGTTCTGACCAGTTCTGGAGAACCGGTAGTGGAAATTTTGAGTAGTTCGGAGACCCAGCAAATCCCACCTCTGACTGGAGATTTTACAGTCTCCTTCCCCTGCCACGCCCACAGAACCGGGAGTAAAAAAAAATTAAATCCCACCACTTTTAGCCCAAAGTCAGTCTTTCATGCCCAAGGCAAGACTTGAAGTCACAGCCTCCAAGCCTGGTGCCTTAACCACAGACCAAACTGGGTCTCGTCTAAAGCACTAAACCGGGGTCCTCAAACTGGCAACTTGGGGGCTTCAACTCCCAGAATTCTCCAGCCAGCATAGCTTAAAGTTCAACAAGTCTTAAAGTTGAAGTCCACAAAAGTCTTTAAAATTGCCAAGTGTGGAGACCTCTGCACTAAACCATGGACCCCACTGGTTGATAAGAGAGTTAATCTAGAACTTGGCCACTTCAGGAGAGATGAAACCCCCAGCTGGTCTGCCAACCCCAGACACACACACACCCCATATACCACAGCAATATCTCAAAAGTAGAGCCTCAACACTGTTCCAGGTAAAGCCACAAACACACACACACACACACCCTCCCTCCCCAATCCATGGCTGGAGTCCTTTGATAAAGAAAATGCTCTCCCCCCCCCCAGGTGCATCCTACCTGTGCATTGCAGCTCCTGGTCAGCAACACTTCCTTCTGGCTTTAATAGTGGAGGCTGGCCGGTTGCAGGCGGGGTCAGCACAGGTGAAGAAGGGCCGGCTGCAGAGAAGAGAGGCTTGGGAAGGGAAGAGCTGCAGCTGCTGCTTCTTAAAGCAGAAGGATCGGTCCAAAGATCAGGAGATCACTCCCTGGGTGATGATTGGACAAGGATCCAGTCTCACATCTTGGACTTTTTCCTCTGCCCACCAGCTCAGCAGGCAGGAGTCCTCTCCGAGATGCTGTGGGTGGGGGCAGGGAGGGGGGGGGGCATTTATTCCCTGCAACCCTCTCAGGTAGTCAGTCCCTCTGATGGGAGTTGTAGTCCAGCAGACCTGGGTGCCGCTAAAGGAGAGAGAAAAGGAAGAGGGTCCTCAGTAATCCTTCATGACCCAAAACTGCATGAATAGAGAACTCAGAGGAGCCCTATTTGTGGGAAGGGGGCTGTCATGTAAGGGGAACCCCCAGCAAATGATTCACACGAAGGGTTTGGCCTCCTTTTTTAACCTCGGTTTCCTTTTCCTTTTCCTCTTTATCATGTTGTACAAACAAAAATTGCTTCTTGGCCAAATCCAGAAAAAAAAAAGGTTAATTCAGAAACTGCTGACTAATTCAGTCTGTAAGACAAAATTCAGGTTGCTTGGTGTGTAAGCTAAGTGTGTGTTGAATTCACCCAGTCTGCGTGCTTCGGAAACCGTTGCTTGTGGTTAAGCGTCTTTTGATAACCCAGCCAACCATGGCTTATTCATTAAACCAGGATTAAACTAGGATGTGGTAAATCTCAACCTTACTCTGGAAAGCTTCTTGCTGAGGAATATTTAGGGCCAGAGAAATAAGAAAGCCCACCTTTTCCAGTGCATGTGTTTTGTGAGGTGTGAAAACTTTGTCTGATTAAAGGTATGATTTGTGGGCCACATCTATTCCCCATAAGATGTTTTCCAAGGAGCGTAATTTGGAATGTAGCCGGAGTAAGTGGTAAAGGAGAGAGGAAGGAAGGATTAGATTAACAGAGTTGGAAGGGATCTTGTAGGTCATCTAGTCCAACCCCCTCCCCAAGCAGGAGACCCTACACTGTTTCTGATAGAGGGCAGTCCAGTCTCTTCTTGAAAGCCTCCATGAAGGCAACTTCTGTTCCATGGGTTGATTGTTCTGTCAGAAAGTTTCTCCTTATTTCCAGGTTGAATCTCTCCTTGGTCACTTTCCATCTATTGTTCCTTGTCTGGCCTTCAGGGGCTTTGGAAAATAGCTTGACTGCCTCTTCTTTGTGGCAGCCCCTGAGATATTGGAAGACTGCTATCATGTCTCCCCTACTCCTTCTTTTCATTAGACTAGACATACCCAATTCCTTGCAACCATTCTTCATATGTTTTAGTCTCCAGTCCCCTCATCATCTTGATTGTTCTTCTCTGCACTCTTTCCAGAGCCTCAACCTCTTTTTTATAATGTGGTGAAGGAAGGAAAAGAAGGAAACAGGAGAGAATGAGAAAGGAGAGAGGGAGAGGGAAGAAGAGAAAGCAAGGAGGGAGGGAGGAGAGGAAGGAAAGGAAACCAGATAAAGGAGGGAAGGAAAGGGAAAGAGGAAGGATAAGGAATAACAAGGAAGAGAAGGAATAATGGATGGAGACTGAACAAGGAGAGATTCAGCCTGGAAATAAGGAGAAATTTTCTGACAGTGAGAAGCAATCCACCCATGGAACAGAACTTTGCCTTTGGAAGTTGTGGGAGTTTCATCCCTGGAGGCTTCCAAGAAGAGACTGGACTACCCTCTGTCAGAAATGGTGTAGGGTCTCCCGCTTGGGTGGGAGGTTGGGCTAGATGACCTATAAGGTCCCTTCCAACTCTGATTATCTGTTATCTGTTATAAATAGATCTGATTGTAGAGATCTGATTGTCTAGCCAGACTAGGTGAATACATATAAGGAAGTGAAAGTGTAGCTTTAATTGCAGACAAAAGAAGTAAATTGTATATCAGAAAGAATAAGTTGAGGTCATTTAGATTTTTCGAAATGGAAATCCATAAGTGGGTATCAGTTGCAGTTTAAAGATTAGCTCTCCTGTAAATAGAGGTAAGAAGAAGAATCAGAAGTGAATTCTGAGAAAAATTGTGTGATGCTCAATGAATTCTGTTCAGAAGATAGGTAAATGGGAGAAACTTACCGTCTGCCCTGCATGCCACCTGTCAACCCAGTTGGTCCCTGACCTGCCAGTGAACTTACAGACAATAAAAGAGCACAACAGCTTTTCTGCTGATTCTGACATCTAGACAGAGAATGATGAGGTGTGTCCTAGATAAGAAATTGGCAAACTCCAGCAACTTCACTAAATACTCGGAAAATCTCTTCCAGATATGACAATGCCTCTCACACTCAGGAAATATTTCCTTCCTTGCTCAAAAGCCATTCATCTGGAGGCAATCACCCTTGATTCAAAAAAGCTGACAATTGCATATAATCCTTTAGGGCAGAAAGTTATATTTCCACTCTACTGAACCTGAAGTGTCCTCTGTAATCCCTAGATCAGGGGTCTCCAACCTTGGCAACTTTAAGCCGGGAGGACTTCAATTCCCAGAATTCCACAGCCAGCTATGTTTGCAAGAACGGAAGACTTAAAAATGGTCTGCAAAGTTCCTGAAGAGGTTTTTTTACGATTCCACAGCCAGTAGCTCATAAGCGTTTGAAAATGAGCAGTAGTTTAAGAACCAGTGGAGACCAAATTAGTAAATATTAATAATTTTTAAAAATCAGGGATAGTGTTAAATGTTTTTACCCCAAAGAGTGATCTAGGTTGAATCTATGCAAAGATGGCAGGTACATTCCCCCTACATGGTTAACCGTCATTGAAAGAGCTACAGGCTGCATTTACATAGCAGGTTTTGCTGGATTATTGCTAAACCTGGTTAGGTTTTTCTGTATCATAGTTTATGTGTGAAACCAACCTCTTTGGTTCATGCTTCCACGTTTTGACTGCAAAAAAATGTTATTAATTCAGTGAAACGTGCACTTCGGGAGGATGGGAATGCAGCACCCATCCTCCCCATGCCATCTGCGGACAATGGGCACTGGTGTCCTGCAAAGCATAAAATATTCATTTTAATGCTTTAGCTTTTAATGCCTGATGTTTTCATGATTTAATCCTATAACTGAATTGAATAAGGAAGGAAGGAGATGGAAAGAAGATTGGAGGGAGGGAGGAAAGAGGTTGCAAAATCGCTTAATTAATTTTTTCATTCATGTTTTCAAATATTTTGCTTGGGAGAAGCATGCGGTTCCTTGCGCAGGCGCACTATGCGCTGTCCGGGAGTGGCATGGCGAGACAGATTTCCCCTTGCGCGCATGCGCAGTGCCTCCTGTGAAAGCCTTGGCTAGAAACCCCAGGAGGGACGCGCTTGAAAAGCACACGTGATGGCAACTTGGGGCGTCGCTAGTCTAGGATATACCATCTTTGTGGTAGCTCTCGCGTTGGAAACCAGGGACCGGAAATGCCTCTTCCAACGGCACCCTAGAGCGGCGAAAATACTTCCGGCTCTCTTCCTACCAGCCTCCCAGCATCCTAAAAGAGATCGCTTCCGGGTCGCGGCGGGAGTACTTCCGGCCGTCGTTCTCCCGGCTTCCAGCCTCCGCCGGTGGCAGGGGAGGCTCCGTTGGCGCCGGCAAACGCGGGGACCAACGGGGGACTGAGCGGAAGTCCCGCCTCCGAATCCCGGAAGCGCCCGGGTGATTTGTCCCTTGGGTTGGCCTACCTCGCAGGGTTGTTGTTTCAGGGCAAAAGAAGGGGGAGAGCCCTGAGAAAGGCGGGGAGGGGCTGGGAAGGGGCGTCTGGATGCCCCCAGGGAGACCCGCGAGCTGGTCGGGGGCGCTTTAAATCCCTTGCGGAAATCTGGTGAGGAAAATTCAGTGGAAATGAATTTATTTTATTTATTTACCTTGAAATTCATTTATTATGAAGTTTCTTTGCAGTATCAGGGGACTCTGGCCCGCTTGCAGCATTAAAAACCATAAAAAGTATTCAGATCATCAGCTATAAAATGACAAAAGTAGATAAATTAAGATCCTGGGATGAAATTGAGCATATTTCATCGCTTTATGTATTAATTACATTTCTTTATCCCCGCCTTTATTGCTATCATAGGTAACTCCAGGCTGCTAACACCCAAAATCATCCTCCCTCCTCCTCTTTTTGTCCCCCAATACAACAACCCTGCGAGGTGGGTTGGGCTGTGAGACAGAGAAGGAGGAGGTGAAGCCCATCTCTCAAGCAAACGCTTTTGGGTCAAATAAATGACTTTTTTCCTTTATATATATATTTTTATATATATATAAAAGAGGCTTTTCCATAAAGATAGACCCGGAAATAAAGAGAGAAAACCTTGAATGGAGAAGAAGTCTATGGAGATTGTCAGCCATCCAGGTCATGGTCGTCCCAGAGGTGTCCCCCACTCCCCCAGGAGGAACCTGGACTTTCTGCTTTTTCTTTGAAGACGTTTCGCTTCTCATCCAAGAAGCTTCTTCAGCTCTGACTGGGTGGTTTTATACTCCTTGCCGACAGCTGGTCATTTGCATTCTTTTAGAAGGTAGGCTGAGGCCACTTGGAGGTTTACCTGTGTCCTCGGGGTCACCTGAGAGGTGCAGATGGGTGTGGAGCCAATGGTGAAGGGACACAGGGTAGAGAACATCCTGCAGCCAAGAAGGCTCCACACCCATTTGCACGACTCAGGTGACCCTGAAAGGACACAGACAAACCTCCAAGTGGCCTCAAGGACCCTCTAAAAAGGATGCAAATAACCAGCTGCCTGCAAGGGGGTATAAAACCATCCAGTCAGATCTGAAGAAGCTTCTTGGATGAGAAGCGAAACGTCTTCAAAGAGAAAGTCCAGTTGCCTCTCTAAAAAGCACCTTTGGAACTTGAATGGAAATATAAGGTGCCATTAAATCATTTAGCAAAAGGATCTTCTCCAGGATGAGGATCTGCCCCTAATCGGGTCCCAATTGTTGGAGCTCATCCATTCCATCCTCTTTTTTTCCTCCAGAAAATGACCATTAAAAATAGTGGTGGCTTTACCGTGGGTGGACTGCAACTCCCAAAATCCCCCAGACAGCTGTGCAGCTAAACACAGATTTAAAAGCAACGCGCAAGGCTCCATTTGCAGCTCCTGGCTTCCACAATGAAAGCACAAGGGGGCTGAATTCGCACCGAATCTACAGCTCTGAATGGCGGGGGAATCCTTCTACCCCCCCACCCCCCACCTCTTTGAGGGTCTTGCCTCTCATCACCCCCTCTTTCTGTCCCCCAGGGAGCCATGTCCACCCTCTTCCCTTCCCTGTTCCCGCGAGTCACCGAGTCTCTGTGGTTCAACCTGGACCGGCCCTGCATGGATGAGAATGAACTGCAGCAGCAGGAGCAGCAGCACCAGGCTTGGGTGAGCAGGGATGGGGGGGGGGGGCCCCTTCCTTTGCTCCTCTCTCCCTCCCCACCCGCTGAATGTTGGCCCCCTGCCCGGCCTTTACGAAGGGTTGACAGTCTTGGCTCCCTCCTTTTCCTTCCGAGCGTCATTCTTGGCTTTTCTCTTCAGCTGCAGAGCATAGCTGAGAAGGACAATAATTTGGTGCCAATCGGCAAACCGGCCTCGGAGGTAAGAGCTAATTTGCCCCGTGGCACCAGCTGAGGATATATATATATATATGGATATATTTGGGGGGGGGGGGGGTAGAGGAAATCTGTACCTTGATGGGTGAAAATTGGGAATATTAGAACTTTTAAAATCGCCCCTTTGCCAAAGTTGTAAGAAGTGAACTGTGTTAGTGAAACATCAGCTGTCTGATCGCATCTTTCCCCACTTACAAATTTTTTGTTGACTTACGACCACAATGGAGCCCAACATTTTCATTGTTAAGTGAACTTTGCCCCATTTTAGGACCTTTCTTGCCACCGTTGTTAAGTGAATCACTCCCAGGGGTTAAGATAGAAGCACGGTTGTTAAGTGAATCGGGCTTCCCCTTGGACTTCGCTCGTCAGAGGGTCACAAAAGGGGACCACGTGACCTTAGGAAACAGCCAGGGTCATAACTATGAGTCGGTTGCCAAGCATTTTGACCATGCTTGTCAGTGTGGAAAACCAGCCATAACTCACTTTCTTCGGGTGTCATTGTAATTTCAAACGGTCACTAAACAGATTGGTTGTAGGCTGAGGACCAGTTGTAAAAGGCTTAAAAGGGTGTCCTGTGCTGGGGTGGCTGGTGGGGTGGGGGGTAGAGAAAAGATCCCCCACCTCCATGTTGATTGGATGAGTTTTTTTGCTTTCTGGAATTGCAAGCTGGACACGGCCAAGAGATGACAGCCCGAGAAGGGAGAGCCAGCCATTTGCCCTCCAACCACCTGGGTGCTCATTTTACCCACCTCGGAAGGGTGGAAGGCCGAGTCAGCCTGGAGCCGGTCAGGATCGAACTGCTAGCAGTCAGCAGAGCCTGCAATGCTGCACTCTAGCCACTCTGCCCCCATGGATGGATGGATGGATACGATAGATAGATAGATAGATAGATAGATAGATAGATAGATAGATAGATAGATAGATAGATAGACAGATAGACAGATAGATAGATAGATAGATGTATAGGTAGGTAGGTAGGTAGAGATGGATGGATGGATGATAGAGATGGATGGATGGATGGATAGATAGATAGATAGATAGATAGATAGATAGATAGATAGATAGATAGAGATAGACAGATAGACAGATGTAGAGGTAGGTAGGTAGAGATAGGTAGATAGATAGATGGATGGATGGATGATGGGAGATGGATGGATGGATGGATGGATAGATAGATAGATAGATAGATAGATAGATAGATAGATAGATAGAGAGAGAGATAGATAGATAGATAGATATGGAGGTAGGTGGGAGGTAGAGATGGATGGATGGATGATAGAGATGGATGGATGGATAGATACATAGATAGATAGATAGATAGATAGATAGATAGATAGATAGATAGATAGATAGATAGATGATAGATATGGAGGGAAGGTGGGAGGGATGATAGGTGAATGGATTGGATAGATAGATAGATAGATAGATAGATAGATAGATAGATAGATAGATAGATAGATAGATAGATAGATATGGAGGGAAGGTGGGTAGGGATGATAGGTGAATGGATTGGATAGATAGATAGAGAGGATAGATAGATAGATAGATAGATAGATAGATAGATAGATAGATAGATAGATAGATAGATAGATATGGAGGGAAGGTGGGAGGGATGATAGGTGAATGGATTGGATAGATAGATAGATAGATAGATAGATAGAGAGATAGAGAGATAGATAGATATGGAGGGAAGGTGGGAGGGATGATAGGTGAATGGATTGGATAGATAGATAGATAGATAGATAGATAGATAGAGATGGATGGATAGATAGATAGATAGATAGATAGATAGATAGATGGAGGAAGGTGGATAGATAGGGATGATAGGTGAATGGATAGATAGATAGATAGATGGATGATAGATAGGATAGAATAGATAGATAGATAGATAGATAGATAGAACTTATCTACCGCTTCACGGAGCTTTGACAGCCCTAAGTGGTTGACAGAGTCGGTCTCTTGCCCCCAACCATCTGGGTCCTCGAAGGGAAGGATGGAAGGCTGAGTCCACCTCCAGCTGGTCAGGATTGAACTGCTGGCAGTGGGGCAGAGTCAGTCTGCAGTGCTGCCTGCTCTTAACCGCTGCGCCAGCAGGGCTCTCATGATGGCTTCCTCTCTGCTTCGCCTTAGCAGACTTACGACGAGGAGGAGGAAGAGGATGACGAGGACGACGAGGACAGTGAGGAGGACTCCGAGGACGATGAGGACATGCAGGACATGGACGAGATGAACGACTACAACGAGTCCCCCGACGATGGCGAGATTAACGAGGTTGGGCTGCCAAGAATGTGCGCCTCCTTTTGGCCTGGATAAAAGCCCATCTATGCTAGGGAGGATCCCGGCCATAGGACAATCTGGTAGATGGGGGCCAGGCAGGAACATTGGTGGGATAACCTTCCCGAACATGTTTGTATTTCTTTGTCTGTTTGTTTATCAATTATTTGTATTTTTTTCGGAGTATAAGTAGCATGTTTTCCACTCCCAAAGGTGGGTGGAAAGGTCTGTGCGTCTTACACAGCGAATGCTGCTGAAGCCCTGCCCACCCACCGCCCCCCTTCGGCCTCTGCCTGGCCCAGCAATTGGCCTCCTGGCACCAAAGAGCCAACAGCCTCTTTCCGCTTCAGCCCAGCCTGAGTAGCACGAGCAGCTGATGGTCGGTTGGATCGGCCTCCTGACGATCAGCTGCTTCAGGCTGCAGGGATCGTCACTGCCTATTGCCCCCTCCGCGCGCCCCATTTTCAACCTCCACATGGGTCAGAACAGGCAGAAAATGGGGCGCACAGAGGCCAGAAATGGGGCACGCGGAGGGAGCAATAGGTGATGGTGATCCCTGCAGCCTGAAACAGCTGATCGTCGGGAGGCCGATCCAACCGACCATCAGCTGCTTATGCTAATCAGGCTGTGCTGAAGCTGAAAGAGGCTGTTGGCTGCCAGGAGGCAGATTTCTTCTTCTTGTTGTTTTCCTTCCCAAAAGTTCGGTGCGTCTTATACTCTGAAAAATACGATATTTCTATCCCCCTTCCTTATTTTGACAAATAAGGCAGTGAACATCTCCAACACACCTCCTTCCCCCTATTTTCCACACAACAACAACCCTGTGAGGTGGGGTGGGGTGAGAGAGAGAGAGAGAGAAAGAGAGAGACTGGCCCAAAGTCATACTCCTATGTCTTTCATGCCCGGGCGGGACTAGAACTCACCGTCTCCTGGTGATTGGCCCCTTCCTGAGGTTTTGAATGCAGGGAGTGCCAGGGAAGTAGAGTTTGGCAGGGGCCTGTGCTTAGGTTTGCTCTCTCTCCTAGGGGACAGAGCTGGTGGCCTACAGCAGGGGGGGGTCTCCAACCTTGGCCGCTTTAAGAGCTGTGGACTTCAACCCCCAGCACGGCTGACTGGGGAATTCTGGGAGTTGAAGTCCACAGGCCTTAAAAATGGCCGAGGTTGGAGACCCCAGATCCACCGAGCTGCCTTTCAGCAGTAATTCTCTCCTGCTAAGGCTCTGCCCACTTTCTCCCTCTCCCCCCAGGTGGACATGGAAGGGGCAGAACAAGACCAAGATCAGTGGATGATTTAGACGATGTCGAACAAGCCGCCGCTGCTGGGAATGGCAGTCCACGAGCACCAAGGGGCCTCCTGAGCCTGGCTGCCCCCACCCAGACCCACATGGGGGTCCTGCGCCCACTGCAACTCCCTGCCAGGGAGGGGGTCTTAAGGTCTGCCAACTGCCCCGCCAGCTGACCTCCTGCGCTATTCTGCTGACCCGCTGACCAGAGTGAAAGCCTTGAGGGCTGGGTCTGCCTCTCTTTTTCGGCCTGTTGGTGGGCTTCCTGCTCTCAGTCGAAGTTCTTTTGTAAATAAAATATTTCTTTTTTTATTCAACCTGTGCTTAACCTCCCTTAAACCTCTTGTCATGCCCCTGTCGGAATCTGAATCCAAGGAGGAAGACGATCAGCTGACAGGAAGTGGGAGTGTGGCTCCGTTGGCTGTGGAGGAAATTGGGGAAGGGCAAAGTCTGGCTGGGCAGAGCAGGGGAGAGGTAGAAGAAGGGAGAGGGGGTTCAGAGGAAGACCCAGGCCCACCCCCTCTTCACCGTAGGGCACGCAGGGAGGAACGGAGAAGGGAGCAACTTGGGTTGCTTACGGGGGAGGAAAGGGCCCTGATTCCCTTCATTAGGCACACCTGGGAATGAGAGTTTAAAAGAGATGCAAGTTGAGTGCTGCATCTGCTGGGAACAAACATGAGTTATCTTGTGTTGACTTTGGTTATCTGTGTTCCTGGCATCTTCCCAACCATGTTGAGTTATTGCCATGCCTTCACATCTGGAATTCCTTCTCTTGCCCTGCCGGATTAATTGCTGCATTTTGCCTTGATTGGACTTTAAGTTACAGTTTGTGTTGACCATGTTTTGGACTTGATTCTCTGCAGCCCAAGGCTGTTCCTGGGAGTTTTTTTTCTCCAGCCCAGAAGGTAACCAGGACATTGGGGGTCAAAGTTGGAGCTAATAAAGGGACTCCTACTGATTAACTGACTGGGTTGCCTTTGTGCCACGCCCCTTTGGGTCATCACACCTGTAGCAGGGTTCCTCCTTGGAGCAATAATACAGGTGGTAGTCCTCGACTCATGACCAGAATTGAGCCCAACATTTACATGGCTAAGGGAGACATTTGTTAAGTGAGTTTTGTCCCTTCTTACGACCTTTCTCGCCACAGTTGTTAAGTGAATCACTACAGTTATGAAGTTAGTCTCATGTTAAGTGAATCTGGCTTCCTCCATTGAGTTCGCTTGTCAGAAGGTCACAAAAGGGAATCAGGACATTGTGACCGTTATAAATAGGAACCAGCTGCCAAGTGTACAAATTATGATCACGGGACAATGGGGATGCTTGCAACCGTTCGTTTAACATGGGTCTCCAACCTTGGTTACTTTAAGACTGGTGGACTTCAACTCCCATAATTCCTCAGCCAGCCAGGAATGATAGAGTTGGAAGAGACCAGAAGGGTCATCTAAGTTGGGGTCTCCAACCTTGGCCACTTTAAGACTGGTGGACTTCAATTCCCATAATTCCTCAGCCAGCCAGGAATGATAGAGTTGGAAGAGACCAGAAGGGCCATCTAAGTCAGGGGTCTCCAACCTTGGCCACTTTAAGTCTTGTGGACTTCAACTCCCAGAATTCCCCAGCCAGCCAGGAATGATAGAGTTGGAAGGGACCAGAAGGGTCATCTAAGTCAGGGATCTGAAGAACTCTGGGAGTTGAAGTCCACAAGTGGCTAAGGAATCACTTAACGGTGGCAAGGGAGGCTGCAAAATTAAACAACTGTCTTTCTTGCTTAGCAACGAAAATTTTAGACTCCCTTGTGGTCGTGAGTCAAGGACTAACCTGCTAGGGGAGGGGCGTGCATGTCACCACCATCATTTCCTGATTCAGAGCTTCCATTTGCAGTTCCGGAGGAAATCAAATTCAAGTGCCTAGGAGAATCGGTAAACATTTGCAAATATTTAATGGAAATATTTTTTAGGATGTTTCCGGGTGGAAGTGGAACAAACGCCACCATTCCAAATGTGAACACAAGAAAGCCGTCGGCACAAATCACAACGTCAAACGAGGCCAAGCCACCGGCATGAAGAAAGGAGAAACATATCGCACAATATCTGAGCATGGACAACCTACCTACCCCAGAGGTCTCCATCCTTGGGGACTTGAAGACTGGTGGACTTCAACTCCCAGAATTCCCCAGCCAGCCACGCGTGGCTGGCTGGGGAATTCTGGGAGTTGAAGTCCACCAGTCTTCAAGTCCCCAAGGATGGAGACCTCCCTAGCCAACAAAGAGATGTTCCCATAAATCCCAGTAGCGGAAATTTTGAGTAGGTGGGAGAATCGGCCAATCCCACCTCTTCTCCACCTCCCATTGAGTCCCAGCTGATGGGTTGGGTCTCCTTTGGTTGCCCTGCACAGGAGAACGGAGCTGGAAAGCAGGTCAGTGGGGTGGGGAGGGAAAGGGGATTTTGCAGGATTGTTCTGCCACGCCCACCAAGCCACGCCCAGAGAACCAGTAGTATCCCGCTCCTGGCGCCCCTCCCTCACTCCAGCCCCACGTAGGTCAGCTGGGCCATGCCATCGGGGATGCCGCGGAAGTACGGGAGGCTGGTCCGGTGCAGCCTCCACTTGTACTTCCCGCAGGCCTTGGCGTACTGGAGGAATCGGGGGGCTCCGGGGAAGATGACGTTGTCCGCCAGGATGGTGGCCCCCGGCTGGAGGAGGCCGTGGTCTTCCAGCAGCTGCAGATCCCGGAGGTAGCATCGCTTCCAGTGGCTCATGACCACCAGGTGGACCTCTGGCAGGAGAAAGGTCTCCCTGAGGAGCGGGATGACCTCCTCTGAGGGGCCCACGATGAGTTCCACCTGCAGAAGGGGGGGGAAAGTGGGGTGAGAAGGTCATCCGAACGGTTCCTGGGGGAGAAGTCCAGCTCCCTGGAAGCCACCCTCTTGGAAACCGAAAGGGGAGGGAGGGGGTTGAGAACCTGGCCAAGGGAGGCATCTCCAGGGGGCCATGATAAAGGGGTTGGGTCAAGAGACCAGCTTCAGTAGGGTGGCCTTGGAGAAGAATATGGGGCCCTCCGTGGTCTCTGAGCTTGGTGCTTTTCTTGCAGACCTTTCATGACCCAACTAGGTAACATTATCAAGACTAGAAGGGAGTAAGGTTTGCAGAGAAGAGGAGGAACAGAGGAGGGAGGAGGAAGGAGGAGGAGGAAGAACACGAAGAAGAAGAAGAAGAAGAAGAAGAAGAAGAAGAAGAAGAAGAAGAAGAAGAAGAAGAAGAAGAAGAAGAAGAAGAAGAAGAAGAAGAAACAGAGGAGGAGGAGGAGGAGGAGGAGGAGGAGGAGGAGGAGGAGGAGGAGGAGGAAGAAGAAGAAGAAGAAGAAGAAGAAGAAGAAGAAGAAGAAGAAGAAGAAGAAGAAGAAGAAGAAAACAGGAGGAGGAGGAGGAGGAGGAGGAGGAGGAGGAGGAAGAAAGAAGAAGAAGAAGAAGAAAGAAGAAGAAGAAGAAGAAGAAGAAGAAGAAGAAGAAGAAGAAGAAGAAGAAGAAGAAGAAGAAAGAAGCAGAAGAAGAAGAAGAAGAAGAAGAAGAAGAAGAAGAAGAAGAAGAAGAAGAAGAAGAAACAGGAGGAGGAGGAGGAGGAGGAGGAGGAGGAGGAGGAGGAAGAAGAAGAAGAAGAAGAAGAAGAAGAAGAAGAAGAAGAAGAAGAAGAAGAAGAAGAAGAAGAAGAAGAAGAAGAAGAAGAAACAGGAGGAGGAGGAGGAGGAGGAGGAAGAGGAAGAAGAAGAAGAAGAAGAAGAAGAAGAAGAAGAAGAAGAAGAAGAAGAAAGAAACAGGAGGAGGAGGAGGAGGAGGAAGAGGAAGAAGAGGAAGAAGAAGAAGAAGAAGAAGAAGAAGAAGAAGAAGAAGAAGAAGAAGAAGAAGAAGAAGAAGAAGAAGAAGAAGAAGAAGAAGAAAGAAACAGGAGGAGGAGGAGGAGGAGGAGGAGGAGGAGGAGGAGAAGAAGAAGAAGAAGAAGAAGAAGAAGAAGAAGAAGAAGAAGAAGAAGAAGAAGAAGAAGAAGAAGAAGAAGAAGAAGAAGAAGAAGAAGAAGAAGAAGAAGAAGAAGAAGAAAGACAATGATGATTGTGGGATCCTCGGTGCTCTCTGAGCTTGGTTCTTTTCTTGCAGACCTTTCATGACCCAACTAGGTAACATCATCAGGAGTAGAAGGGAGTAGGGTTTGCACGTGGCTGGCTGGGGAATTCTGGGAGTTGAAGTCCACCAGTCTTTAAGTAGCCAAGCTTGGAGACCCCTGAGTAGGTTGTCCATTCTCAGATATTGGGTGTGTGGCATTTCTCTTTCCTGAATGCCAGCTTGGCCTGGCACCTATGAGGACACAACTTCCCCTTCGTTGGCTCGGGCAGGGGTCTCCCACCTTGGCGACTTGAAGACTGAATGCTTGCTCCCACCCACCGACCCACCCACCAGCAAAGACCACCTGCCCAGGGAGACCTACAGACGCACCCAGCCTTGCTCACCGTGTCATCGTCAAAGCCAGCCAGCCGAATCACCTTCTCCGCCACGGAGGCCCGGCACGCGTCCATCTCCACCGTGTACAACCGGGCGCCCAAGGGCAGCGACTGCGCCACGAGGACGGAGGTGTAGCCACAGTAGGTGCCCAGCTCCAACACCGTCAGGGGAGCCTGTTCGAAGATGAGACGCTCCAGGATCTTGGCTAGGGACATCAGAAAGACCGAAGGGGAAGGGGGGGAATGAACGCCGGGCGGAGGGGAGGTTCAGAATAGACAGACTGGCAGAGTGGGAAGGGGCCTCGGAGGTCATCTAGTCCAACCCCTTGCTCAAGGAGGAGACCTTGTACCAGTGATGGCAAGCCTGTTTGTGGTGTGCCGAAAGCGCGCCCGTGCCGGCACCCACAATGCAATGCGCCCCCATGCCTGCGCGTGCAATACCCCACCCCCTTACCTGCACTACACATGCGTGCACCGCCCAGCTGATTTTTGGCCCGTTTGAGGCCTTTTTCGCCTTCCTGGAGACACGGGGGAAGCCTCTGGAGCCCCAGGAGGCCGAAAAACGGGCCTGTTTTGGCCCTTCTGGTATTTCCGGAAGGCCCATTTTTCGGCCTGCAAAGGCTGCAGAGGCTTCTTCCCTCGAGCCTCCGGGAGGACGAAAGCAGCCTCAAACGGGCCAAAAATCAACCGGGCGGTGCGCAGATGCGCAGTGCCGCTAAGTTGGACTGGGGCTCGTGTGCCATAGGTTCACCATCACGTCCCTGTCCCATGAAAAGGTCAATGGCTGTCCAGCCTCTTCTTCAAAGCCTCCAGGGATGAAGCAGCCGCGATTTCTGGAGGAAACTCCCGTTCCACTGATTATTTTTTACCCAATATTTTTATTCAGAATCCAGCGCCAGCAATTCCGCTTAGACTTAATGCAGGTAGTTCTCGGCTTACGTCCACCACAGAGCCCAACATTGCTGTAGCTGACCAAGACCGTTCATAAAGTCAATTTCGCCTTGCTTTACGACCTTCCTTGCCCCCTTTGTTCTGTGAATCACTGCAGTTGTTAAGTGAGTCGCAGGGTTGATAAGTGAACCTGGCTTCCTCCATTGACTTTGCGCGTCAGAAGGTCGCAAAAGGGGATCACCTGACCTCCGGGGGACACAGCGACCGTCATATGTGTGAGCCCAGTGGCCGAGCACCTGAATGTAAATCACATGAATGTAAATCAAGTCGTAACTCTGAAAAACGGCCATAACTCACTTTTCTCAGCGCCGTTTTAACTTCAAACGGTCACTAAGGTAAACTGTTGTAAGTCAAGGACCACCTGTCCGCCCTTTCACAGGGCTTTTACAGCCCTCTCTAAGCGGTTTACAGGGTCAGCCTCTCGCCCCTTGTAAATGTTGGCGCATTCACCATTCCTGGAGGCCGGTGGTTCCTCCACTGGTTCTAGGCCAGGAACAGTGAGTCCATTCATCAGGGACGGGGTTTGAACATGCTTGGGGTATAAACACAGCAGGCCCATCACCTGACCAAAATGTTAGAAAACTAAAATGAGATAAATAATGGAAAGAAATTCAAAAGGCAGACTTGATGGATGGGTGACAATTTTCTAACTGAAGAAGAAAATGGAGGGAGCTTCCTTGCAATTCTCTTTCTACCTAAACTGCCAAATTATTTATGTATTTATGTATTTATTCATTCATTTATTTCCTTCCTTCCCTCTCTTCCTTGTTCCTTCCTTCCTTCTTTCGTCTCTCTCCTTGTTCCTTCCTTCCTTCCTTCCCTCCCTCCTTCCTTTCCTCTCTCCTTGTTCCTTCCTTCCTTTCCTCTCTCCTTGTTCCTTTCCTTCCTTTCCTCTCTTCCTTCCTTCCTTCCTTCCTTCCCTCTCTCTCCTTGTTTCTTCCTTCCTTCCCTCCCTCCTTCCTTTCCTCTCTCCTCCTTCCTTTCCTTTCTCTCCTTCTTCCTTCCTTCCTTCCTTCCTTCCCTCCCTCCTTCCTTTCCTCTCTTCCTTCTTCCTTCCTTCCTTCCTTCCCTCCCTCCTTCCTTTCCTCTCTCCTTGTTCCTTCCTTCCTTTCCTCTCTTCCTTGTTCTTCCTTCCTTCTTCCTTCCTTCCTTCCTTCCTTGTTCCTTCCCTTCCTTCCTTCCTTCCTTCCTTCCTTCCTTCCTTCCTTCCTTCCTTCCTTCCTTTCCTCTCTCTCCTTGTTTCTTCCTTCCTTGTTCCCTCCCTTCCTTTCCTCTCTTCCTTCTTCCTTCCTTCCTTCCTTCCCTCCTCCCTCCTTCCTTTCCTCTCTCTCCTTGTTCCTTCCTTCCTTTCCTCTCTTCCTTGTTCCTTCCTTCCTTCCTTGTTCCTTCCTTCCTTCCTTCCTTCCTTCCTTCCTTCCTTCCTTCCTTCCTTCCTTCCTTCCTTTCCTCTCTCCTTTTCCTTCCTTCCTTCCTTCCTTCCTTCCTTCCTTCCTTCCTTCCTTCCTTCCTTCCTTCCTTCCTTTCCTTTCTCTCCTTGTTCCTTCCTTCCTTCCTTTCCTCTCTTCCTTGTTCCTTCCTTCCTTCCCTCCCTCCTTCCTTTCCTCTTCCTTCCTTCCCTCTGTTCCTTGTTCTTTCCTTCCCTCCCTTCCCTTCCCTTTTCCCTTTTCTTTCTTCATTCATTCCTCCCTCTCTCATCTACCCACTATCTTCTGTCCATCTATATCAGATGTACTGGCCACTCCTCTTACTACAAGGCAGCTCTGGACAGGTGCATGGGGGTGGGGGCGATCTCCGGAGTGCCCACCTTTCTGGGGTCCCAGGGTGCTGAGGTACTCGCAGTGGTAGCTCCACTGGTTGAAGGTCTCCAGGATGTGCAGGGGGTCTCCGGGGATGGCGTGGGTCAGGACGTAACGGAAGGCCCGCTCCTCCCGCGAGAGGCCAGTCAAGTAGTCCCGCACCTTCCGGAGGAGCACCGCTCGGTAGAAGAGCAGGAAGTAATGGCGGTATCGGATGAGCAGGGTGGCCACGAAGGGCAGGAAGGCCAGGGCGATGGCCGGAGACACCATGGGGGCCACTCGGGAGGGCTGGAGGGGCGAGAAGACCAGTTGGACAAGGACTGGCGGGCAGGCAGGGAAAAGGGGAGCCCCTCCACTCACTCCCCACTTGGCTGGAAGTGGCAGCTCGGTCGCTTGTCACGATGTCTTCCTAGCACAGGTGGGATTCAGCCGGTTCTGGCCAGTTCTGGAGAACCGGTAGCGGACATTTGGAGTAGTTGGGAGAACCGGCCAACGCCGCCTCCGACTGGCCCTGCCCACCCCATCTCTTCTCCGCCTCCTGAGTCCCAGCCGATTGGCTGGGTCTCCTTTGGTTGCCCTGCCCAGGAGAACGGAGCTGCAAAGCAGGTCAGTGGGGAGGGGAGGGAGGGGGGATTTTGCAGTATATCCTCCCCCTGCCACGCCCACCAAGCCACGCCCACCGAACCGGTAGTAAAAAGATTTTAATCCCACCATCGCTTCCTAGGAAGAGATATTCCTGTTGAAAACTGGCCAACACAGACAATTCCAATTCTACTTAAGTATTGAATTACTTCTAATGGTCTAGTCGTCTAACGAAGAGAAGGACTAAGGATGGCCTGGTAACTGCCTTCCAGTATCTCAGGGGCTGCCCCAAAGAAGAGGGAGTCAAGCTATGCTCCGAAGCCCCTGAAGAGGCAGGACAAGAAGCCATAAGGACGGAAACTAATCCAGGAGGGAAAAGCAACGTGGAAATTGAGGAGGAATTTCCTGACAGTGAGAAGAATTTATCAGTGGGACGGCTTTCCCTCCAGAAGAGACTGGACAGCCATATACAGAACAACAGAAGGGACCTTGGAGGTCTTCTAGTCCAACCCACTGCTTGGGCCAGAGACCCTATACCCACTTCATACAAATGGCTGTCCAGTCACTTCTGGAAAGCCTCCATTCCACTGGTTGATTGTCCTCACCGTTAGGAAATTCCTCCGTAATTCCAGGTCGCTTCTGCACTGGATGAGTTTCCCTCCGTTGCTTCTTGTCCTGCCTCTTCCAGGGGCTTTGGAAATGAAGTTGACCTTTTCTTCTTTTTTTTTTTGATACTGACAGGCTGCTATCATGTCCCCCTTAGTCCTTCTCGTCCCGATCTCACTCCCAACCCTACAGATGGGCAGCCTTTTGTCCTCATCCCTGGTCCATCTCTTCGCCCCACTGCGCGGTTGGATTTGCTCTCGGGACCTTGGAGGGAAGCCAGGCAAATGCCAGGCATCTATTTCAGGCCAGTTACTTCTTTCTCCAAGGATGTGGGGCGACCAAGTCAGCGGGTCGCGGTGAAGAACCCTAAGCTGTGGAAACTGCCATGGGACAGTTTGCCCCTCGGTTGCCTTACCTGTCTGGAGCTGCAGCCAGCCGAGTCCTTTGTGCGTTTGGAGAACGCCTTCTGCCTTCTCAAAGGACAATGGGCGGCATGAATGATTGATGGCAACCCTGAAGCTACTTCCTGGGTTACCTGTCCACCTGAGACAGGTGGCAAATAGGAAAGGAACACCATGGGATCTCAACCTCAGCAGGTCAAGCCTTGAAGGGGAAGCCTTGGCAAAGGATAAATGCGACTCTGCATCTCAAGATTGGCATCCTGTCCAGGTATGTCTCTTGTGCCACCCAGGAGTGCCTTTGTCAAACCCTTGGAGGTTCTGAGCATTTTTAAGAGCCAGGGGTGGGATTCAAATCCTTTTACTACTGGTTCTGTGGGCGTGGCTTGCTGGGCGTGGCAGGGGAGGGATATACTGCAAAATCCCCCTTCCCTCCTCACCCCACTAACCTGCTTTCCAGCTCCGTTCTCCTGTGCAGGGCAACCAAAGCAGACCCAGCCCATCAGCTGGGACTCGACGGGAGGCAGAGAAGAGGTGGGATTGGCCGGTTCTCCGAATTACTCAACATTTCCGCTACCGGCTCTCCAGAACTGGTCAGAACCAGCTGACTACCACCTCTGATGGAGACCATTCAAGGATGCTACTGGGGAATAAGGGGAGGATTGTGACGGGACGGTTAGCTGTGGCTGCTCCTACTCCCTAATTCTTACTATAAATACCTAAATCAGAATAGAATACAGAATACTAGAATTGGAAGGGACGTTGGAGGTCATCTAGTCCAATCCCCACCTCATGCAGGAGACCGTAGACCATTTCAGGCACGTGGTTGTCCAATCTCTTCCAGTGTTAGAGATTCACAACTTCTGGTGGCAGGCGGTTCCACTGGTTCATTGTCCTCCCTGTCAGGAAATTCCTCCTTCATTCCAGGTTGCTTCTCTCCTTGATGAGTTTCCACCCGTTGCTTCTTCTCCTGCCTCTTCAGGGGCTTTGGAGAAGAGGTGGACCCCCTCTTCTTTGGGGGCAACCCCCCCGAGATATTGGAAGACTGCTATCCTGTCCCCCCTGGTCTTTCTCTTCGTTGGAGAAGCCCCTCAAATATTGGAAGACTTCTATCACGTCTCCCCTAGTCCTTCTTTTCATTAGACTAGACATACCCAGTTCCTGCAACCGTTCATCGTATGTTTCAGCCTCCAGTCCCCTAATCCAGGGGTCTCCAACCTTGGCCACTTTAAGACTTGTGGACTTCAACTCCCAGAGTTCCTCAGCCAGCCAGGAATGATAGAGTTGGGAGAGACCAGAAGGGCCATCTGTCAGGGGTCTCCAACCTGGGTCATTTGAAGACTTGTGGACTTCAACTCCCAGAGTTCCTCAGCCAGCCAGGAATGATAGAGTTGGGAGAGACCAGAAGGGCCATCTGTCAGGGTCTCCAACCTGGGTCATTTGAAGACTTGTGGACTTCAACTCCCAGAGTTCCAGCCAGCCAGGAATGATAGAGTTGGGAGAGACCAGAAGGTTCATCTAAGTCAGGGGTCTCCAACCTTGGCAACTTTAAGACTTGTGGACTTCAAAGCTGGCTGAGGAACTCTGGGAGTTGAAGTCCACAAGTCTTAAAGTTGCCAAGGTTGGAGACCCCTGCCCTAATCCTCATCGTTGCCCTTCTCTGCCTTCTTTCCAGAGTCTCAACCTCTTTTCTACATCGTGGTGACCAGAATTGAATTTCCTTCACGATTTTCTCCCCCACCGTCTAGAAATTAAACCAACAGGCTGGGTACACGGGGCTTCCTTTAATAACAGCAAACTATTTCACTAAAGGCATAACAAAAAAAAAGAGAGAGAGAGAATCACAGGACAGAAATAACAGGTTGACTTTCAGGAGCAGCTTCTGATGGCATTTGGGATATCGCAAAAGAAAGTGGTTTTGTCAGAATTACGGGCAGACGGACCTTTCTGGTACATCAAATGACCCTAACCTTCACCAACCTGGATTAATGAGAAGACAGGGGTAGACCCTGCTTGCATGAGGAGGCTTTCCATGCAGTGTATCAATCGCAGGGAGGTTTGAGCTGCCAAACATCTAGAGCAGGGGGTCCCCAAAATTGGCCACTTTAAGACTTGTGGACTTCTGAGAGTTGAAGTCTTAAAGTGGCCAAGTTTGGGGGACCCCCTGCTCTAGAGATCTGTTCCTGTTGGGTCCCTCATGCCCACCTTGGATGCCTGAAGAACTTATCAAATAGGTTGGCACTTGGCAGAAAGCAAATCTTACTCAGGCCATTTCCACATTCTGGGGTGCCAATGGCTGGAAACCCATGAAATGCTGAAACACACACACACACCCTTTAGCCAAGACCACTTCGGTCCAGCCTATGGCACAAAACTGACCAACGTGGCATTGGAGGTGGGCGTCCCCAACCCCTTCCTTAGCAGAGCCTTTGAAGAGAGCTGGTGGCCACTTGGGTCCCAGTCGGTGCCAATGACTCAGTGGGTCAGGAATTGTGTTTTGCCTGGCCACCAAATCCACCCATTTTCTGGGTTTTACCCTGGGTTGCCAATTCACCAGGTTAATAATTGCCCAAGGATGAACCACCAGAAACCTGCCACGTTATTTTTGTGCCAATGTGGGCTGATGGCCACCTGCTACCTGGCAGTGGCCTTCCGTGGGCTGTTTGATGGGGCACTGGGAGGAGAGAGATGCCACAGGTGCCTGGGCACAGCCTCTGTTCTTAGGTGGGCATTAAATTGATAATCTGAAATGGTTTCCCGATCAACGCAAGTCAGGCTGCAAATTTTAATATTGCTGCATCTCTGGCTTTAAAAAAACAAAACAAAACAGAATTGCTCCCGGTCAGTTTCCTGCACTTGTGATTGTCTAGCAAAAAGGGCCCCTCCCTCTGCCTTGCTTCTCGCCCTGTCTTTTTACAGAGTCCTCCACCTATGACCACAACTAAGCCCAAAACTTCTGTTGTTAAGAGAGTGAGTTTTGTCCCATTTTATGAACTTTCTTGCCACAGTTGTTAAGTGAATCAGTGATAAGTTAGTAACCTGGTTGATCAGTGAATCTGGCTTCCCCATTGACTTTGCCCGTCAGAAGGTCGCAAAAGGGGATCGAGTGATCTTGGGACTGTCATAAGTACAAAGCAGTTGCCGAGCCTCTGAATTTTGATCACCTGATCCTGCATGTAACTGTGCACCGAGGGTTATAATTGTGAAAAATGGTTGTAAGTCACTCGCTCAGTTCTACAGTAACTTGGAGTTTGCTAGCTACCCCTTGAGTGTCAGTCCGTCTGCGGTCTGGGAAAGCCAGTTGCCTGCAAGGTTTGGGGCAGGCCCAGTTCCCACCCTGAGGGTCCACAGCCGGCAGAGGATGATGGGCTACGGAGCAGCCCCCTCTAACACTGCAGCTTCCGCACCGCCCTGGAGAACCTCTTCAGCTCCTTCTCCCCGTGTTTCCACCTCCGGACCCAGGAGAGGACGAGGCGGTTGCTGAGGCGGTGCCCCATGGCCAGCACCACGGTGCCCGGCCCTCCGGCCAGCTCCTCACAGGAGCAAGCCTCGCCATCCGCCAGCCACAGGACCGGCTTCTTCCGCTCCTCTTCGGACCAGCTGGCCTGCTTGTAAAGCGTCCGGCCACGGAGCTCCGGGATGACTTTCAGGTCGCCCCCAACACCGGACAAGGATTTGATGGTCATCTTCAGAGCTGGAAGAGGGAGAAGGAGAGGCCAACTGGAGGTCAAGGGTTAATACGGAACAACAGGGAGACCTTGCAAGGTCTTCCAGTCCAACCCCTTTCTCAAACAAGGAGACCTTGTACCATTCCAGACAATACGAAACTACGTGGTCGGGCTTAGTTTGGGGGGAGGTATTCATTGGCTAGCATCCTGTCAGTGTATGAGAGAGTAGAGGGCTGTTTGGAAACAGAAAGAGTGTTTGCTGTGTGAGCAAGAAGGAGACAGCAAGGAGCCTGGGCGTGGCTTAGCTCAACTGTTTTGTATTAAAAGCTACTTGGTGCTGCTGTGAAACTGAAACTCCTCTGCTTGTGTTTTGCCTTTGGAAGAGATTTCTTTCCAGGTGGGGAGGGGGAGTGGAACTCCTGAGCATCAGAGCGTAATAATAATAATAATAATAATAATAATAATAATAATAATAATAATAATAATAATAATAATAATAATAATAATAATAATAATATAGGAAATACTCTAAATGCTCTGAGGGTCATTGCGAAAAATCCTTTCTTAGTGAGCCCCTAAAAGCCAAGAGGAACATACATGCCAGATGGATCATCCACAACTTCTGGTGGCAAGCAGTTCCACTGGTTCATTGTCCTCACTGTCAGGAAATTCCTCCTTAATTCCAGGTTGCTTCTCTCCTTGATGAGTTTCCATCTGTTGCTTCTTGTCCTGCCTCTTCAGGGGCTTTGGAGAATAGCCTGACCCCTCTATTCCTTGGGGCAGCCCCCCCCCCGAGATATTGGAAGACTGCTATCCTGTCCCCCCTGGTCCTTCTCTTCGTTAGACCTACCTACTTCCTGAAACTGTCCATCTTCATAACAGAATACTGGAAGGGACTTTGGAGGTCTTCTAGTCTAACCCGCTGCTTGAGCAGGAGATTCTACACCATTCCCGGCCAATGGCTGTCCAACCTTCTCCAGACTTACCGAAATCCTGGTTGCAGACTTTCTCCAAGAAATCCTTCTCGCTCGGTCCAGAATCAATGCAGGCTGTGCATACGGTGTCTGGAAGGGGACGCAAAGGGGGGGAGGGCAGGGTGAAAATCAGTTGTGGTCATAAGTCAAAGACTCCCTGTAAATGAAGGTTATTGTTTAAATAATGTATTTTTATTGGGTTTAATGACTGTCTGTCACCTACAGTTGCCTCCAGGCCAGATGGGAGGCATATAAGATTAGATAGATAGATAGATAGATAGATAGATAGATAGATAGATAGATAGATATAGATAGATAGATAGATAGATAGATGATAGATATGATATAATATAGATATAGATATAGATATAGATATAGATATAGATATAGATATAGATAGATAGAAGATAGGATAGATGATAGGTATAATAGATTAAAAGATGACAGATAAATAGATAGATATACAGGTAAACAAATGAGACATGAGATGAGAGAGAGAGAGATTAGATGGATAGATTGATTGATTGATAGACACAGGATAGATAAATAGATGGCAGACAGATAGATAGAAGATAGACAGATAGGTAGATGATAGATATAATACATTACCCCTCACACCCCTCACATCCCGGACATGAACTGTTTCGACTCCTTCCCTCAAAACGATGCTATAGAGTCCTGCACTCCAGAACAATTAGACACAAGGGGAGTTTTTTCCCAACGCCATCCCTCTGCTAAACAAATCATTCCCTCAACAAGTCTGCTCTACTATTACTATTAATCTTCTCATCCCTCCTTATCACCCATCTCCTCCCACTTATGAATGTATGACTGTAACTTTGTTGCTTGAATCCTTACAATTTATATTGACTGTTTCTTAGTATGATGTGATTGCTTATTTGTACCCCATGACTACCATTAAGTGTTGTACCTGATGATTCTGGACTCTTAACAAATGTATCTTTTCTTTGATGTGCACTGAGAGCATTTGCACCAAAGACAAATTCCTTGTGTGTCCAATCACACTTGGCCAATAAAGAATTCTATTCTTTCTTCCTTCCTTCCTTCCTTCCTTCCTTCCTTCCTTCCTTCCTTCCTTCCTTCCTTCCTTCCTTCCTTCCTTCCTTCCTTCCTTCCTTCCTTCCTTCCTTTCATCTATTTATCTGTTTTGATTGCTTATTGTACCCCATGACTATCATTAAGTGTTGTACCTGATGACTCTTGACGAATGTCTCTTTTCTTTTATGTACAGTGAGAGCATTTGCACCAAAGACAAATTCCTTGTGTCCAATCACACTTGGCTGATAAAGAATTCTTATTCTTATTCTATTCTATTCTATTCTATTCTATTCTCTCCTATTCTATTCTATTCTATTCTATTCTAGATTAAAAGATGATAGATAGATATGAATGAATGAATGGAGTTGCTCAAGGTATTTGCAGGGGCTCCGTTCCCCACTCCCCACCGCCTGGATCAGGGGCAGATCTGGGAGGCCCGCAGTCTCAGTGGGGCAGAGGGAGGGAGGGAGAGAGAGAGAGAGAGAGAGACTGCAGATCTACTCCAACTCTTGGGTGAAAGTTCTTTGCAAATCATCTCTCACTGGGGATGGCTGCAACAGTTTGGATTGTGCTAGTCGCTGTGTGACTCAGTTGGTCTGTGAGTGTAATTGAGCTTTGATGGGTTTCTCCATCCGTGGGCTGTGCGTGCAGGACCCCCAGCCACCCTTTGGCTGACTCACGGGATGTTGCAAGGAGAAACCCCACACACACACACACACACTCGGTTCTGCTCCTAGGAGAATGAGGAAGGCCCTGGACACACTCAGGAATGGTTGGGACGAAAAGGGAGGGGGCACAGCTGGGCTTCCCCTTCCTCCTGAGCAGGGAGGGGCTGGTCCCACCTGGGAGTTGGGGGGCAGAATCACACTTTGGGGTCCTTGATGCAGACGGTTCTTTAGGGAACTAGGTAACACCAGGGCACTGATGATGTTCCCTAGTTGGGTCATGAAACGTCTGCAAGAAAGCAACCAAGCTCAGAAAGCACCAAAGACCCATAATTGTCCTCCTCTTCTTCCTCCTCCTCCTCCTCAATGTGAGGCCCCTCCCTTGTAGCACTGATGATGTTCCCTCCTTGGGTCATGAAACGTCTGCAAGAAAACCACCAAGCTCAGAGAACACCAAGGACCCCACAGTTTCAACCCTGAGCTACAAATATTTTCTTCTATTTGTAAGAATCACACTGCCCCCCCTCCCCAACCACTCAGTTCTACCCTCTGACAAACTCTGCAGTGGCCCCAAAGTGACCATCCTCCTCCTCCTCCTCCTCCTCCTCCTCCTCCTCCGGAAAGGGTGATCCTTGGGGAGGTGAGGGGGAGGTCCAGAGGAAAAGGCCCCTTGCAAATGGCTAGTGAGGGATGGGGGGGAGCCCTAGGGACGTTTCTTCAGTGACAACTAAGTGCCATCTCTTTAAATTGGAGGGGAGGGGGTTTGAGAGCTTCACACGCGTGTGTGTGTGTGTGTGTGTGTGTGTGTGTGTGAGAGAGAGAGAGAGAGAGAGAGAGAGAGAGAGAGAGAAGGGGGAGAAGGAGGGGAGAGACAAAGAGAAAGAAAAGAGAGAGACAAAGAGACAGACCGGTAGACACAGAGAAAAAGAGAGAGAGAGAGAGAAAGAGAAACAGAGAGAGAGAGACAGACAGACATAGAGAAAGAAAGAGAAAGACAGAAGGAGACAGACAGACAGACAGAGAGACAAAGAGACACAGAGAGAGAAAAAGAGAGAGAGAGAGATGTTGAAAGGCTGGCAAAATGCCTTTCTTCTGAGGATTCGATTTTCCTGCTGGGAGAGCTCCGGTGCAAGGATACAGGCAACTGCTTGAAAGCTGGTTCTTTTTATTTTTCAGGAAGGCGAGAGATAGCAAGAAGTCTGCGTTCCTGGGGCTAGCTAGCTTTTTATAATAAACCCCTGGTTTTTATACTTTTTTTCTCCTTTTGTGTGTGAGTGCTTGTGTTTGTATTTCTTAATGTTTTAAATCCTGTCAGGGGTTGTCTTCATTTCCGCCGGAGGGTAAACTCCGTGGGGTGGTTTGATTGGATTATCAGTTTCGTCCTGTTTTCTTATATTTGTTTTGTGGCAATCTCCTGTCTGCTATGGAATTTATTTCGTGTCTTTTGTCTATTTGTTTTGATGATTTGGCATGACCTGTTGTTTGTAAGGGATTTCTTTTTCTTGTTTCCCTAGCTTTCTTAATCACTTGGCTTTTGTCTAGGGGGCTTCTTTCAATACCTTTTATTAAATCTCTTTTCCTATGCAAGTTTGTTTTATGGCTGGCCTGATGTTCCCTTTGGGCTTTTCCTGCTTGGGTGTCACCACTGTCCTCATGAAGTTCCCTTTCCACAGAGAGACGGACAGACAGAGAGAAAGAAAGAGACTGACAGAGAGAGAGAGAGAGAGAGAGAGAGACAAGAGACACAGAGAGAGAGAAAAGAGAAAGAGAGAGAAGGGGGGGATTTTGCAGGAATGGGGCCCGAGGGCTCTGGTGTAAGTGAGATCTTTTTCAACTGGTCTGCATCCTCTTTTGTGTTGGTCTGTGTCAATATTTGGCAACGCCACCTTTCTAGATTGGATCTCACCTTCTCCCTGAATCCCTTTGTACACAGGCTCAACAGCCCTTCAGCAAACAATGCCCTCCCCCCTCCCTCCCCCCCCCAGGCCAAAGCGTCCTTGTTCCGGCTATTAAGGCCACTCAGGGCTGTTACGGTCATCAGAAGGACAGAAGAAGATAATCTTGGTAGCTCAGGGCTGAATTGGGGGGGAGGGGGGGCAGTTCTGAGTTGGGTGGTTTTCTTGCAGACTTCTACAGAACCACAGGGTTGGAAGGGACCTTGGAGGTCTTCTAGTCCAGCCCCCTGCTCCAGCAGGAGAGACCATTCCGGACCAACAGCTATCCAATCTCCCTTTAACAATGCCTTCCTTGGCGATGTTCCGTAGTTGGGTGGTGAAATGTCAGCAAGAAAACCGCTAAGCTCAGAGGGCACCAAGGACACCCCGTCATCATCATCATCATCATCATCATCAGAAGAAGAATCCTGGTGGGCACCCCAAGCCAGCTTTCTGGACCCTCCGGTGACTGAGAATGAGGTGGGGACCCTAACTCTCCACCAGGGATGGACAGCAAGACCCCCTCCCCATTTCTCTCCCCTTTTCGTAATTTAAGGCAGCAGCTGGGAGATTGAGGGGGGGGGTTTGTCCTTCCAGAGAGGTTCTGATTGGAGACCCAGCAACTTTAGGCCTTTTGAATACCATCTATATCTACCTATTTCCCCATTATCTATCTATCTATCTATCTATCTATCTATCTATCTATCTATCTATCTATCTATCATCTATTTATCTATCTATCTATCTATCTATCATCTATTTATCTATCTATCTATCTATCTATCATCTAATCTATCTATCCATTATCTACCTACCTACCTACCATATCTATCTATCTATCTATCATCTATCTATCTATCTATCTATCTATCTATCTATCTATCTATCTATCTATCTATCTATCTATCTATCATCTAATCTATCTATCCATTATCTACCTACCTACCTACCATATCTATCTATCTATCTATCATCTATCTATCTATCTATCTATCTATCTATCTATCTATCTATCTATCTATCTATCTATCTATCATCTAATCTATCTATCCATTATCTACCTACCTACCTACCATATCTATCTATCTATCTATCATCTATTTATCTATCTATCTATCTATCTATCATCTATCTATCTATCTATCATCTAATCTATCTATCCATTATCTACCTACCTACCTACCATATCTATCTATCTATCTATCATCTATCTATCTATCTATCTATCTATCTATCTATCTATCTATCTATCTATCATCTATTTATCTATCTATCTATCTATCTATCTATCTATCTATCATCTAATCTATCTATCCATTATCTACCTACCTACCTACCATATCTATCTATCTATCTATCTATCATCTATCTATCTATCTATCATCTATCTATCTATCTATCTATCTATCTATCTATCTATCATCTAATCTATCTATCCATTATCTACCTACCTACCTACCATATCTATCTATCTATCTATCATCTATCTATCTATCTATCTATCTATCTATCTATCTATCTATCTATCTACATCTAATCTATCTATCCATTATCTACCTACCTACCTACCATATCTATCTATCTATCTATCTATTTATCTATCTATCTATCTATCTATCATCTAATCTATCTATCCATTATCTACCTACCTACCTACCATATCTATCTATCTATCTATCTATCTATCTATCTATCTATCTATCTATCTATCTATCTATCTGTCATCTAATCTATCTATCCATTATCTACCTACCTACCTACCATATCTATCTATCTATCTATCTATCTCTTTATCTATCTATCTATCTATCTATCTATCTATCTATCTATCTATCTATCATCTAATCTATCTATCCATTATCTACCTACCTACCTACCATATCTATCTATCTATCTATCATCTATTTATCTATCTATCTATCTATCTATCTATCTATCTATCTATCTATCTATCTATCTATCTATCATCTAATCTATCTATCCATTATCTACCTACCTACCTACCATATCTATCTATCTATCTATCATCTATTTATCTATCTATCTATCTATCTATCTATCATCTATCTATCTATCTATCTATCTATCTATCTATCTATCTATCTATCTATCTATCTATCATCTAATCTATCTATCCATTATCTACCTACCTACCTACCATATCTATCTATCTATCTATCATCTATTTATCTATCTATCTATCTATCTATCTATCTATCTATCTATCTATCTATCTATCTATCTATCTATCATCTATCTATCTATCCGTATCTATCTATCTATCTATCTATCTATCTATCTATCTATCATCTATCTATCTATCTATCTATCTATCTATCTATCTATCTATCTATCTATTCTCTCTATCTATTCTCTCTATCATCTCTCTCTCTCCCCCTTCCTTTCTATCATCTACCTATCTATCTACATATCATCTACCTATCTATCATTCTCTCTCTCTCTCTGTATATGTATGTATGTATGTAACTGTATCTATACCTCCTATACCTATATCTATATCTAGATATGTAGGTCTAGGTGTGTTCGGGTCTTTTCCCGTGTAATCTTAAACAGGAAAAGACCCGAACACACCTAGACCTACATACCTGTACCCGTGAAAATCTATGAATACACACACACACACAGAGACACACACACACACAGAGAAGAATAGAATAACAGAGTTGGAAAGGACCTTGGAGGTCTTCTAGTCCAACCCTGTTTAGTCAGGAAACCTTATAGCATTTCAGGTCTCTCTCTCTGTTTGTGTATATGTATATGTATTACAAGTTCATTTTGTGACCATTCAGACTCACAATGGCACTGAAAAAAACATGACTTAAGACCGTTTTTCACCCTTCCAACCATTGCAGCATTCCACATGGTCACCTGATCTAAATTCGGCCGCTTGCCAATGTACTCCTATTTACAGCGGCCTCAGCATCCCAGGGGGGTGGGTGGGTTTCACATGATTCCCCTTTGGCGACCTTCTGACCAGCCAAGTCCACGGGGAAGCCGGATTCACTTAACGACCGTGTGACTAACCGAACACTTGCAGTGATTCACTTCACAACGGTGCCAAGAAAGGCCCATCACATGGGACAACACTCCCTTAATCCACGTCTCCCTTAGCAACCTGGGCTCAATTCCGGTCGCATACCGAGGACTCCCCGTCCTTGAAGGGGCCCCCTCCCGGGTCAGGGGTCGCAACGCAGGGTGCGTTTATGCGCCAGAGTGGGCCTCCCCCCCCCCAAAAGGGCCTGCTTGTTGCCGCAAGCGGGGCCTGGGCCTGGGAGGGGGGTGCTCTCCCCGCTGCCCCCACCCCCACCCCAGCCAGCCCCCCCCTTCTGGCTCACCTTCTCGCGGGGGCTGTCCTTGGTCTTCAGGGCCCACCGGGGGGATGCAGAGCTCGTTGCCCCCAGGGAAGCGGCTGCAGTTGAGCATTTCGGGCCAAGGGAAGCCGAAGGCGGCCATGACGGGCAGGCAGCTGTCCCGGACGGCCTCGCAGAGCGACCGGCAGGGGAAGACGGGCTCCTCCATCTGGCTGATGCAGACGGGGGCGAAGAGGGAGCAGAGGAACTTCTTGGTCTCCCGGTGGCACTGCTTGGTCAGGAGGGGCACCCAGGAGGCGGCCTGCTGCAGGGCCTCCTTCATGGTGTCGTGGCCCAGCAGGTTGGGCAGCCGCATCTCGCTGTAGCCCACGCCGTGGCACAGGCTCATGCTGCTGGGCACGGGCTTGCAGGCGCTACGGCGGGAGCTCAGCTGCACCAGGTGGTGCGGGAAGGAGGAGAGGCCACAGCCAGCCCAGAGGGCCAGCAGAAGCAGGAGGGCCGCCCGGACGGCCATCTGGTACCTGGAGGGAAGAAGAGAGAAGAGCTGCCAGGTGGGTGGGTGGGTTGGGGGAACCCAGAGGCCATCCTCCTCTCCGAAGCCCCGGAAGGCAGCAGGAGAAGAAGCCACGCGTGGAACACTCATCCAGGAGAGAAGCAACTTGGAACTAAGGAGGGATTTCCTAACAGTGAAGACAGATAACAGATAACCAGAGTTGGAAGGGACCTTGTAGGGTCATCCAGTCCAACCCCCTGCCCAAACGGGAGACCCTACACCATTTCTGACAAATGGCAGAACAATTAACCACTGGAACAGCTTGCCACCAGAAGTTGCAGGTGCTCCGTCACTGGAGGCTTTCAAGTGGCCACTTTCAGACTGATGGACTTCAACTCCCAGAATTCTCCAGCCAGCTCTGCTCTCTCTTTTCCCTTTCCTCTCTCCTCTCTCTCTCTCTCTCTTGATTCTTATCTCTCTTGACTCTCTCTCTCCTCTCTCTTTTATCTCTTTCTTCTCTCTCTCTTTTCTCTGTCATCTCCCTCTCTCTCCTCTTTACTTTCTCCCTTCTGTCTCTCTTCTCTCCCCTCCCTCTCTCTTCTCTATGCTGGCTGGAGAATTCTGGGAGTTGAAGTCCACCAGTCTTAAAGTGGCCAAGTTTGGAGACCTCTGGTCTACGGTTTCCTGCCCGAGCACAGGGCTGACTAGAAGATCTCTAAGGTGCCTTCCGACTCTGCTATTTTGCATTCTTCCGTGGAGGAGGAAAGTGGCTTGGAAGGAACCACCACCACCAATTTTGTGGCTGACTCTTCCCTCCGTGGCCAGCTGCTGGGTCCTTTCACCCCCCACCCTCCTCCCCACCTCAAGAGCAGAAGTTTCACCTTCCAAACTCGGCTCCTCTCGAGTCCCTGGTAAAAGGAGCCACATCAAGGAAAAAATCCCAGGAGGTTTTTAAGGGGAGACCGGGCAGCCGTTTAACAGAGTGGGAAGGGACCTTGGAGGTCTTCTAGTCCAACCCCCTGTTCTATTTCAGACAATCTCTTCTTAAAAACTTAGCCTGGAGTGGTAGGGTCTCCTGCTTGGGAGGGGGTTGAACTAGATGACCTCCAAGGTCCTTTCCAACGATGCTATTCTGTAATCTGTGCTGCCCAGAACCCCACCTGGAAAGTCCCCTCCTCTGCCCCCCCCCCGTCGGGACCTTCCACCCTGCGGCTCCTCCACCGGGTAGCCCACGAACCGCCAGAGACGGGGTAGCCCCAGCCTCCCTCCAGGGGGTTTGTGGGGCCGAAACCAGCAGGGGCGACACGGCTCCCACGAGGCGCCTCCTGGGGGGAGCCGGCTCTCTGCTTGCCTGGAGCTCGCAGCTCCGCTCGGCTCAGCGCGTGGAGCGGAGGGACCCGCAGGGGCCGCCTGATGCTCCGCCGCTTGGAGCTTGGCCCCTTCCCCCTGGCTTGGTCTCCCCTGCCCAGCCTCCGCCCCGCCCGCCACCCCACGAGCGCACCTGCCCGGCTGAGAAGCCCCTTCACCTGGAAGCCGCGCGGGCTGCGTCCGTCTGCGAGAGGCGGCCGAGAGGGGGACTCTGTGCAGGGCGGCGCTCCTGGGAGGGAGAAACCCCACCGCCCACCGCCCACCGCCCACCGCCTCGCCTTGGACGGCGGCCAGAGGACGCAGAGCCGCGGGCGAGCGCCACTATCGCGCCCAGGCACCAGCCGCCCCTCCCCGGCGGAGATAAGCCAGGAGGCCGGCCTTCCGCGGAGGGAGGGGAGGGAGGGGGCGGGGGGCTCGCCTTTGCACCCCCTCCCACGCCGGAAGACTTCTGCCCGGGTTGGGTGGGCCCCGCGGGAGCCACACTCCGCCAAGCGCAGCCCGAATCCCCGGGCTCCCTGAAGGCGGGTTAGGTTGGGGCGCAGGGAGGGTCTGGAATTGGGGGGGGGGCCCTCCGAGTGGCAAAGGGGCGTCGGGTCTGGCCTCGCGGGGAGGGGATCTTCTGGGGGGCAGCCAGAGGGGCGCGCGCGTTTCTGCCTGCGGAAACTCTGCTTAGTGCCCCAGACACATCTGGAGAGATGCGCGTTAAGTGAAAGCCCTAAACTCTCGTTTGCCGGGGTGGGGTGGGTGGGGGGGGGGGGTTGAGAAAGGTAGGTCCTCACCAAAGCTGCCTCCCTCCCTCCCCAACCAACCCAAACCAGCCCCCTCGGGGCAAAGAGCCGAGCCCGGCAAGAGAGCTGGCGCAGGAGATCCCCGGGCTCGGAGGCGCGATCCTGGCTCTCCCAGGGAGGCTGTCTGGAATCGCGCGACGTCCCGTTGCAGCTCAGAGGGGTCACCCACCGGGATAGAGGTCCAAAGTCTGGGATTCCCCCACGAGACCCCCGACTTGGGGGGCGCCTCTAAGCCTCCCGAAGCGCCGCTAGGCAAGTTCCCTGGGCTGGATTTCAAACGAGTAGCTGAAGGCGAGACGGGCCGGCTGGGCAAACACGCAGCGGGAAGCGGTGGGGGGGGGGGCGGGGGCATGGATGAAAGTACACAATAGTGTTACCCAACACTCAGTCCCCTCCCCCGGCCCCTTCTCGCCCCCTCCCTCTCGACGTCCTCCAAGAGCGAGCCCTCCCTCCCTCTGAGCTGGGTTCAGCTCCGCTGCGCTGCGTCTCTTGACCATTTGCGCTCCGGAAAAACCGGTTGAGTGACCTGGTAGGGGGTCCCCGCACTCCGGGGCTGCCTGTGCCCCCCACCCCCCACCCGGGGGAGCTCCCTGGAAGTGGATTCCTCTTTGGGCAAAAGTCCAAGGATCAAAGGGAGGCGGCCCCTTTGCAGGCCTTTCGGAGGGAGCCCGGGTTTTATATCAAACCCACCCAGCCACCCCCAATTTCTGCACGTTGAAGGGATTCCTGCTAGATTTCAGGGTGTTTTTTTTTCCCTCCAAATCCAGGAGTTTCTTTAAGGGATTTTTCTGCAGGGAAGATGATTGATTGATTTATCGTGTGGCAAATTCGTGAAATCCGTAGAGGAGGTGGTGTTGCTATCTTCTATAAAAAATCCTTACATCTAAAAAATATCCAAGTTACCTAGGAGCTTGCTCTTCCTGAGACCATCATCTGTGAACTATCCTTAAATATCACAATTCGATTCTTACTATGTTACAGAGCACCTGATTATGACATCGAACATGTAAACAAGCTAAATACATTACTAACATGGGCTGCATCCTGCCCATACCCTTTTATCTTTCTTGGTGATTTCAATCTACCTCATATTGACTGGACCCTAAATGAATGTACAACTGAACCCATACACGCAACCTTCTACAATGCTGTTACAAATCTGGGACTGGAACAACTAGTAACCAACAACACTAGACTAAACAACTGCCTCGATCTCATCTTCTGCAATAGTTTGAATTCAATTTACGAAATACAAATTAAAGAACCCTTTTCCAACAGTGACCACAACATGATTGACTTTTGTCTCAACATACATCCACATAAAAGTCATCACAATGACAGAATCCCCAATTATAACTTCAAAAAAGGCAACTATGATCTTATAGACAACGATCTCTCATCCCTTGTTTGGCAATCTCTATTCACTGGATGCAATGCTGTTGAAGACCATTACAACATATTTTTACTTGAAGTCAAAAGAGTCATCAAACTATATGTACCAACAACAACTCCCAAAACAAAAACAAAAAACAGATGACCCATAACAATAAGGAACTTCAATCCAAAAAGAGATCACTCTGGCGGAAAAACAAATCTGGTCACGTTGCCAATTTCAAAAGCCGATACAAAAATTTATGCCACCAGATAAAGACTGAATGCACCAATTATCACATTAAACAAGAGGAAAACCTTCTATGCACCAATTCCACCCATGCTTTTTACAATTTTGTAAACAACAAACTAAAAGACTCAAGATCCATCCCACCCCTGATAGGTAAAGACTGCAATGACGACACCATTAAAGCCAACATCTTTAACACATTCTTCGGCTCAGTATTTGTAAACAGCAATGGATCATCCCCAGTATTTCCTAGCCGAACCACAGACAACTACAATGATCTAATACATATCGATTTTACAGAAGACAATGTTGAAAAAGCACTACGCAATCTAAAACCATCTCTATCTATTGGACCGGATGGAATATGTGCCTACTTCTTTAAAAAGCTATCCACTGCCATAGCCGAACCCCTAAGCATAATCTTTGAAAAATCTTTCAGGACCAGCTCCTTGCCAAACCTATGGTCACAAGCCACAGTCATCCCCATCTTCAAAAAGGGAGACCCAAGCCTAGTTGAAAATTACAGACCAATCTCTTTATGCTGCATCACCTGTAAAGTCATGGAATCAATTATTAACCAATCCATCATCCTCTACTTAGAGACAAACAACCTACTCTCCAATAAACAATTTGGTTTCAGAAAAAAAAACCTATCCTGTAATCTGCAACTCTTACACTGCAAAAACATATGGACTACACAACTCGACCAGGGCAAAACAATAGACGCAATCTACATAGACTTCTGTAAAGCCTTTGATTCAGTGGTACACGACCAACTACTCCTAAAACTAAAATCTTATGGTATCTCTGGATGCCTGCATAACTGGATAGAAGCATTCCTGTCAAACAGACAACAAATGGTCAAAATTGGGAGCGTTCTATCAAATTCTGTACCTGTCAACAGTGGTGTCCCCCAAGGCAGTGTTCTTGGACCAACTCTCTTCATACTCTACATAAATGACCTCTGTGATCATATTAAGAGCAACTACATTCTCTTCGCTGATTATGTAAAGCTATTCAACACCACAGACAATACTACTACCCTCCAAAAAGACCTTGACTATGTATCAGAATGGTCAAACAAATGGCAACTTCAAATCTCAACAAATAAATGCTCTGTCTTACAAAAAAAATCAGAAAATAAAATACAGGCTGAATAGTCAAGACCTTGTTGATGATCCAAACTCTGTCAAGGATCTTGGAGTACTCATCTCAAAGGACCTAAGTGCTAGAGCCCACTGTAACTACATAGCCAAAAAGGCGTTAAGAGTTGTTAACCTAATCTTATGTAGCTTTTTCTCTGGTAATATTACACTAATAACTAGAGCATATAAAATATTTCCTAGACCAATACTCGAATACAGCCTCATCGGTCTGGAACCCACATTACGTATCTGATATTAACACAGTTGAGAAAGTCCAGAAATATTTCACAAGAAGAGTTCTTCACTCCTCTACTCGCTGCAGAAGACCTTATGCCACCAGACTTGAAATTCTAGACCTAGACAACCTTGTATTACACCGCCTTCGATCCGATCTAAGTATGGTATATAAAATCATACATTGCAATGTCCTACCTGTCAATGAATACTTCAGCTTCAACCATAACAACCCAAGAGCACACAATAGATACAAACTCAAGGTTAATCGCACCAAACTTGATTGCAGGAAATATGACTTCAGCCACAGAGTGGTCAATGTCTGGAATCCTCTACCTGACACTGTGGTTTCTTCCCCAAACCCCCAAAACTTTAACCTTAGACTGTCTACTATTGACCTCACCCCTTTCCTAAGAGGTCTGCAGGGGGTGTGCATAAGCGCACCAACGTGCCTACCGTCCCTGTCCTATTGTTTCTTTTATTTTTCTTACATGTACCCATTTCATGTATTCATAACTATGTATATACTTATACCTATTATCTTGTAAGCAATTGACAAATCAAATAAAAATAAAATAAAATAAATAAATTCCCATCACATTTTGATAAAATGAAACACGAGAGATCACAATACAAAGTATGCAGTCTAAAATCTAGAATATTATTAAGGTATATCTAGATTACAGATATAATTGTTCGGCTTCGTTTGCTACAGCCGGAAAATCAGCAAAATCTCCGTTATCAGCTCTGTTTGGTCCCTCTTGTCACTCTAGGTTTGATCTTGTGCATTTTGTCCCTTCTGTCACAATTCGGTGATGGTGTTTCGCTCATTTATAGAGGGCCTCTGCACATCCACTGTGGCCAGTGCGGATTGGGTTCATTGTTGTCCATATCGCACAAGGCTGGTCCAATCCGGGTGGTTTTTCCAAGATGCAAGGCAAACTTTGTGGTGGCTAATTTTCTATCCAATGTTGTGTTGGGAGTTAAAACCCACCCCTCTCCTAGGAAAATGAAATATTTTAGGATATACTAAAAGGGCAGAATATTTCCACTAAAAAAGAAAAGTAGAAACTCAGAGAGGCAGAAACTCAGCCCCACCCCACCTTTGCTAATGGACCATTAGTCTGGCCTAGGGCAGTCTATTCTACATAACAAAGATCTACTCCAGGTAGAGCTATAATAGGAATTGCCCAAAGCCCTTTCATTACATCATCACCCAGCAAGGCTCAACCAAGCCTGGGACTCAGGACAGCCTATAGAGTTGCCCCTGCATGGCCCCATGGGAGTCTGGCAACCAATCAGAATTCAAGCTCAAATTCAAATCCCAACAGAGGGTATAAAATCCAAGCACGCTCAGCATCTCAGCCCTTTTTCCACCCAGGATCTCCAAGGCATGTGATCCTGTCCACCATTAAATCATCTTTCCAAGCAGTCCCCATGTTCCCAGTGTCTTTTTCCCCACTTGGGATTGAACCCAAAAGGATAATTCTTCCAACAGTTGTTTCCACATATTGTGTATGTTCCAAAATCATCTTCTACAAGTAGTTTAGTGGTAGAAATGCAGTGGTACCTTGGTACTCAACAGCTTTGGAACTCATTGAATTTGCTACTCAATGCATTGTGACGCGAAAATTTTGTCCGGGTACTCATTGTTTGTTTGATACTCAACACACAAGTTAGAACTGGGGTGACATGATAGCAGTCTTCCAAGATCTAAGGGGTTGCTATACTATACTATATACTTACTATATCATATGACCTAAAATGGACACCTAACATCAAAAACATCATCAAAAAAGCACAACAAAGAATGTTCTTTCTGCGCCAACTCAGGAAGCTCAAACTGCCCAAGGAGCTGCTGATCCAGTTCTACAGAGGAAGGATTGAGTCTGTCATCGGCACCTCTACCACTGTCTGGTTTGGTTCTGCAACCCAACAGGACAGACAGAGACTCCAGAGAGGATAATTAGGATTGCAAGAAAAACAATTACTACCAACCTGCCTTCCATCGAGAACCTGTATCCTGCATGAGTCAAAAAGAGGACTGTGAAAATATTTACAGACCCCTCACATCCCGGACACAAACTGTTTCAACTCCTTCCCTCAAAACGACGCTATAGAGCCCTGCACACCAAAACAACTAGACACAAGAACAATTTTCCCCCTGAAAACCATCACTCTGCTAATGTTCAACTATTTACAAAGTGTGCACTACTATTACTATTAATCTTCTCATCACTCCTTATCACCCCTCCCCTCCCACTTGTGACTGTAGGACTGTAACTTTGTCGCTTGCATCCTCACAATTTATATTGACTGTTTCCTAGTATGATTTGATTGTTGATTGTACCCTATGACTCTCATTAAGTGTTGTACCTGATGATTCTTGATTCTTAACGAATGTACCTTTTCTTTTATGTGCACTGAGAGTATTTACACCAAGACAAATTCCTTGTGTGTCCAATCACACTTGGCCAATAAAGAATTCTATTCTATTCTATTCTATTCTATTCTATTCTATTCTATTCTATTCTATTCTATTCTATTCCATATTTCTGTTCTGTTCTATTCTATTCTATTCTGTTCTGTTCTGTTCTGTTCTATTCCATTCGATATTTCTATTCTATTCTATTCTATTCTATTCTATTCTATTCTATTTTCTATTCTATTCTATTCTATTCTATTCTATTCTATTCTATTCTATTCTATTCTATTCTATTCTATTCTATTCTATTCCATATTTCTGTTCTGTTCTATTCTATTCTATTCTGTTCTGTTCTGTTCTGTTCTATTCCATTCGATATTTCTATTCTATTCTATTCTATTCTATTCTATTCTATTCTATTCTATTCTATTCTATTCTATTCTATTCTATTCTATTCTATTCTAGAGGGCTGGAGGCTGAAACCAGGGGTGGGATTCTACCGGTTTGGACCGGTTCGGGTGAACTGGATGTTAAATTTGCATCTGGTTCGATGAACCAGTATTTCAACCGGACCGGATGGCCCTGCCTACCCCTCCCCTCCCCAGAGTCTCCACATGGCCAATTTTCGATGCAGGTCAGTGCAGAGACAGGGGAGGTGGAAAAACAGGCCTGTTTCTGGCTTCCGGGGGGCCTCCAGAGCCCAGGGGAAACCATTTTTGCCCTCCCAGAGGCTTGGGGTGAAACCACCAGACCCTTGGGGGGGGGGGGAAATGGCCTCCCCTGGGCTCTGGAGGCCCACTGGAAACCGGAAACAGGAAGGTCCGGTAGGCCACGCCCACCAAGCAACCGGGCAGCAATCCAGTTGCTGGGATTTTTGAATCGCACCCCTGGCTGAAACATATGAAGAACGGTTGCAGGAATTGGATTTATGTAATGCAGTGAAAAGAAGGGCTAGGACATGATGGCATCTTCCAACATTTGAGGGGCTGCCCCAAAGAAGAGGGGGTGGGGTCCACCTATTCTCCAAAGCCCCAGAAGGGAGGAGAAGAAGCAAGGGATGGAAACTCATCAAGGAGTTCAAACTAACTAGCCTAGAAATAAAGTGGAATTTCCTGACAGTGAGAACAATTAAGCAGTGGAATAGCTTGCCACCAGAAGTTGTGGGTGCTCCACAGGGGTGGGATCCTACCAGTTGGCACCTATTCACTAGAACCGGTTGTTACCATTCTAAGCAGTTCGGAGAACCGGTTGTTAGAAGAAATTACAGGGCTAATCCTGTAAGGAAGGCAGGAAGGAAACATTCTGGTGTTGCTTACAGAAAGTGCCTCTCCGTTGACCCTTATTACATTCTTGGCAGGACTAGACTTCTTGACTCAGGAACTTCCCTGGAGTTTTTTCCCCCCTCCTTTGCTGGTACTTTGCTTGTGTGGAGTGACCAAAGTTACAATGGCACTGAAAAAAGTGACTTATGACCATTTTTCACACTTACAACTGTTGCAACATCCCCACAGTCATGAGAGGCCAGGCGAGGAGATGCGTGCCTCAATGTGAGTGATGTTGAGTTGGCCACGCCCAGCCAGTCACATGACCACCAAGCCACACCCACCAACTAAGCCACGCCCACAGAATCGGTTGTTAAAAATTTTGAAGCCCACCCCTGGTACTCCATCACTGGAGGTGTTAAAGAAGTGATGGGACAACCAGTTGTATAGTGCAGTGGTGGCTAACGTTTTTCGGCTCCTGTGCTGATAATTGCACGTGTGCTCATTTGTGGACTAGCACCCAGAAGGCAATGTGTGCTGCCCCCCCACCCCACCCACGCACCATGTGTCTCTGTGCATGCACATGCGTCTCCCACACATCCCCCCACTTCCTGCACATGCACAGGCTTGCCAGATACCCGACAATCAGATGTCTGGCAGTGGCACTCACACGCATGCGCAGTGGGGCTCTTCTGGCCGACCTCTCGCATGCTGGGGGAAATGGCTCTGTGTGTCACTTCCGGCATGCGTGCCATAGGTTTGCCAACATGGGTGCAGGGCTTCCTGCCTGAGCATGGGGTTGGACTAGACCAGCGGTTGCCAACCGGTGAGCCGCGAGAACATTTGGGTGGTCTGCAGAGAAATGTCACCCCCAGAGCACCTCCCAGAGCAATTAATCCAGGCTGCGCAGAAGCACAAGGCTGCGCCGCCCACATGGCCCGTGGGAACCCTCCCCGCCCAATCACTCCTTACGCGGCAAACTTGCCTGCTAAAATAGCTATATTTCCTTTTTCCGACCATCATCTGTTCTGCTGTGCTGGGAGATTTAGATTAGCTAGGAAGCAGGAAATGGTTGGGTTTCTTGCTTTCTAGCTAGTCTTTAGATCTTCGGCTCTGCTTTTAAGCACAACCGAACCTCCCTTAGGACTGAAGGTTCTATTATTCAGTGCAGACTCACGGCAAGCAAATTTTATGTGACAGACTGGGCTAGCCGATGGCAGATAGATAGATCACTGAATGATTCCCTGAGCAACTCAATCTGCCTGCTTTGCTTGATTTTGGGTGAAAGTTGCTCTTTTTTATAAAAAATTCAATATTTACATACATGGTGTGTTGTGAGTTAATTCTGTGAGTTTGCTTGCAAGCAAATTTTATGTGACAAATTTTATGTCTCTGAATGAATCTGTGATTCTGTGAGCAACTCAATCTGCCTGTCTGCTTTGCCTGATTTTGGGTGAAAGTTGCTCTTTTTTTAATAAAAAAATTCAATATTTATATATATATTTATAATATTTATATACAAGCCATGCCCAGCCAGTCACATGATCACACAAATTAGGCCATGCCCACAGAACCGGTTAATGGTCCCTGGGATTTAAAATTATGAGTTTGGTGGTCCCTGAGGTCCAAAAGGTTGGTGACCCCTGGACTAGAAGACCTCCAAGGTCCCTTCCCACTCGGTGCTTCTGAGCTGTTCAGTGCCCTGAGCGATGGATGACTGGCACCCAAGGTCTGCTTAGGAAACCTGGCCAGAGTCCCGGGAACGAATGATCCCGATGGAGAGGCGCACAGGGTCGGATCCAATTTCCCTGCATAGCTGAGAGGGAAGGAAATTGAATCAAGGCCAGGAGGCCGGTGGGGGCCAGACGGGCTGATCAGATCCATGTCCCTGATGGCGCCTCAGCCACCCTCCTGCCAGGCTGCAGCTGTGATGGTTGAGTGAATTTCCCCAGGAAGCCCGGCCCCCTTTGAGGCTGTCGGCCCTTTCCAAATGGGGAAGGCCGTCTCCCCAAGGTTGGGACCACCAAGGCTGGCCCAAATGGGCTGGCTGTCTTGTTTTGCTCTAAACGTTTATTCTAAAGCATGGCAGAGGGTTTGGGATGTGATTCACAACTTCTAGGTCGGCTGCTCCGAGGCAATGCAGCTCCAGACATATTTGGTTAGTTTCATATGCGTGTTTCTCCCTCCAAATTCTCAGGGTTTTTTCTAACTTTTATCCAAGTAAGTAGTTCTAAACATACAGAATAGAATTAGAATTAGAATAGAAAATAGATTAGAATTAGAATAGAAAATAGATTAGAATTAGAATTAGAATAGAAAATAGAATAGAAGAATATAGAATATAGAATAGAGTAGAGTAGAGTAGAGTAGAATAGAATAGAGTAGAATAGAGTAGAGTAGAATAGAATAGAATTAGAATAGAAAATAGAATAGAAAATAGATTAGAATTAGAATAGAAAATAGAATAGAATAGAAGAATATAGAGTAGAGTAGAGTAGAGTAGAGTAGAATAGAATAGAATAGAATTAGAATAGAAAATAGAATAGAAAATAGATTAGAATTAGAATAGAAAATAGAATAGAATAGAAGAATATAGAGTAGAGTAGAGTAGAGTAGAATAGAATAGAATAGAATTAGAATAGAAAATAGAATAGAAAATAGAATAGAAAATAGAATCGAATAGAATATAGGAATATAGAATAGAATTAGAATAGAATAGAATAGAATAGAATAGAATATGGAATAGAATTAGAATAGAATAAAAGAAGGTGGTAAAAACAGGGCCAAACTCACTTAACAACTGTCTTGCTTAACAATGGGAATGTTGGGTTCAGATCTGGTCGTAAGTCAAGGATTAGCTGCATTTGTGAGGGTTGCACTGTCCCAGGATCATCTGATCGCAATTTGTAACTTTCCCTGCCAGCTTCTGACAAGCAAAGCCAAGGGAGGAAGCCAGATTTGCTTAATGACTGTGACTGACTTAACAACTGCAAGAACAACCATGGCAAGAAAACAGGCAAAACTCACTTAACAACTGTCTTACTTGGAAATTTTGGACTCAGCTGTGGTCATAAGTTGAGGACTCTCTGTCTAGGCAAGAGAAGGGGGCTGTGGGTGGGGAAGAGAGGGGCGGAACAGGGAGAGGAAGCCAGTCAGAAGGAATGCAGAGATTCTCACTGGGGTCACTTGGTTGGTGTTGACATTTGAAACCGAGATCCGGTGCATGCTGGGAAGGGGCATTAATGCTTGCAAGGACCCACAACCAACTTTCCTTTCCCAGGAGTAGCCAGGGAGAAGGCAGCATGCAGATTTAACAGATAATCAGTCCCCTTGTAGGTCATCTAGCCCAACCCCCCCACCTAAGCAAGAGACCCTACACTATTTCTGACAGATTGGCAGTCCAATCTCTTCTTGAAAGTCTCAAGTGATGGCACTCCCACAACTTCCGAAGGCAACTTCTGTTCCATTGATTGACTGCTCTCCCTATCAGAAAGTTTCTCCTTATTTCCAGGTTGAATCTCTCCTTGGTCAGTTTCCATCCATTATTCCTTGTCTGGCCTTCAGGTGCCTTGGAGAATAGCTTGACCCCCCCTCCTCTCTGGGGCAGCCCCTTAAACGTTGGAAGATGCTCTCCTGTCTCCCCTGGTCCTTCTCTTCCCTAGACCAGCCAGACCCAGTTCCTGCAACCATTCATTGGATGTTTTAGTCTCTAGTCCCCTCATCATCCTGTTTGCTCTTCTCTGCACTCTTTCTGGAGTCTCAACATCTTTTTATAGTGTGGTTACCAAAACTGGATGCAGGACTCTAGGTGTGGCCTTACAGAGCTTTACAGAGTGGTAGTAGTATTCCCTTGATCTCGATTGTGTCCCTCTGTTAATGCAACATAGGATTGCATTGGCTTTTTTTTAGCATGCTAGTCTCTTTCCCCATCAGATTCCTACCTTTTTAATCACACTTATGACCACTACAGCACACACACCCCGATGGTCACAAGATGCTTGGCAAGTGACTCCTATTTATGAAGGTCGCAGCGTCCTGAGGTCACCTTTTGTAACCTTCTGAAAAGCAGAGTCCATGGAGAAGCCAGAGTCACTTTACAACTGAGTCACTAACTTAACAAAAGGCAGTGACTCACTTTATGAGTGTAGCAAGAAATGTCCTAAAATAGGACAAAATTCCCTGAAGAAATGTCTGGCTTAGCAGCAGATATATCTATTTACTAAGTGAGACATTTCTTCAGGGAATTTTGCCCTATTTTATGACATTTCTTGCCACAGTTGTGAAGTGAGTCACATGTGCACACACACACATGTATGTATGTATAGATGGATAGATATATTAGATGATAAATAGATAGATAGATAGATAGATAGATAGATAGATAGATAGATAGATAGATAGATAGATAGATAGATAGATAGATAGATATGCCATCTGTCAGATATGGTATAGGGTGTCGTCTCCTGCTTGGGCAGGGGGTTGGACTAGATGACCTACAGGATCCCTTCCAACTCTTTTTGTAATCTGTAATGTCATACAGATGTAAATATAGGTACAGTGATAGAGAATTTGAAACTGGCGCATGCGCAGTATCGGGCGCCAGGCGGAGCGAAAGGAACCCAGCCGCGGCGAGGCCCGTGCGAGGGTCACGTGACTCCGCGAGAGCCCCGCCCCCCCCTCCGTCTCGTGCCGCCGCCCCACCCCAGTTCCCGGAAGTCCCCGTCGCGTGACCGGAAGCCGGAAGGAGGCGAGCCGCCAGCTGAGGGGGGCTCGCCAGGGTCTCCAGTCCCCTCGGCCGGAGCAGCAGCAGCAGCAGCAGCGAGAGAGCCGCGGACGCCCCCTCCCCCTCGGGCCTCCCCGCCCTCCGCCGCCGCCGCCGCCATGGGCTGCTGCTACAGCAGCGAGAATGAAGCCTCCGACCAGGTCTCGGCCCCGCCCGGGGGGAGGAGGAGGAGGCCGGGTCCCCTCCGGCGGGTCTGGGGGCTTCGCGGCCTAGTGGGGTCCCCGCCTCCCTCGCGTGCCGAGGGGTCTGGCTGGGGGCGTCCCGGAGGGAGGCGGGTCGAGGCAGGCGGTGCCTGCAGGGGAGGGGCGAAGAGAAGACCCTCCCCCCACAAACTCCCTCCGGCCCCCGCAGCCCAAAGCCAGGCCGGCCGGTCTCCTCCTCTCCCCCTCCCCTGCTCTTATTCGGGGGTGTTTCTCTGGGTCTGGGGGCCCTTGGGGGAATCTGGAAAGGGTCTCTGTGGAGGTGGGGAGGCTGTGGGGAATCTCCCCTCCTGGGGTCCCCGTGGGGCGGGGGGCAGGAAGGAGGTTCTGGGGCAAAGGGAGGCCTGGATTCTTTTGTGGGGGTCCCTGGGGCTCCCTGAGCTGGGCGGTTTCCTTGCAGGCGTTTCACGACCCAACTAGGGAACCTCATCAGGGCTAGAAGGGAGGAGGAGGAGTTGCAAAGTGGAGGAGGAGGAGGAAGGAAAGAGAAAGAGAAGGAAAGGCAAAGAGGAGAAGGAAAAGGAGGACTGTGGGCTCCTCGATGCTCCCTGAGTTGTGCTGTTTTCTTGCAGACATTTCATGACCCAACTAGGGAACAGCATCAGTGCTAGAAGGGAATGGGAATTGTAGAGGGAGGAGGAGGAGGACTGTGGGGTCCCTGATGCTCTCTGAGCTGGGTGCTTTTCTTGCAGACGTTTCATGGCCCAACTAGGCAACAGCATCAGTGCTGGAAAGAAAGGGAGGGTTGGCTCTCTTGTTTATATATAAACTGTTTGCTCTGCCAGCGTTGGTGGGAGTGCAGTTTTTCTCCTAGTGCTAGTTCCTTGACTGGGATGTTGCTTTCTGTTTAATTGTTTGTCTGACGTCAATCCCTGCTTATCTGGATGTTTCATATTACCTCTGATGATGTTACCTAGTTGGGTCAGAAAAAGTCTGCCAGAAAACCAGAGAGCACCAAGGACCCCACTGTTGCCCTCCTACACCTCCTCTCCTCAAACTCCGCTCTTTTCTACTAGTGGCCCTGATGAGTTTCCCTAATTGGGTCACAAACTCTGTGAGAAACGCACCAGAGAGCACCAAGGACCCCACAGTTCAGCCCTGAGCTACAAACATTTTCTTCTATTTATTTGTTGTGCCTGCAGTTTTCTTGGCCAGATTTCTGGGTCTTTTGTTTTGCCCTGTCCTCCTCCTCTTTCTCCTCCTCCTCTTCCTCCTTCTTCTCTTTCTCCTCCTCCTCCTCCTGGCTAGGGAGGGAGGGGAAGGGCCGCCCCGAAGCCACCCAGCCGGCTTCCCCACCCATGGGAGGGCCAGAAAGGCCACTCTTCCAGTTCCCAACCTGGGGCCTTTAGTCACCACCTCAAACACTGCTGCCTTCAGTTGGTGATTTTGCCTGGAGGAATCCATCCAGGTGTCTGGGCAGCCAGTTTCGGGGGTGGCTTTGTCATTGCTTCCCTTCTAGGATGAGAAGGTAGAATGGTTGAAAGTCACCTAGTCAGTGTCCTGCATTTGGGGTTCCTCCTGCCTCGCACCTCCGATCAGAAGCAGCTCCCAAGGCAGCAACTTTCCTTGACCCAGGCGGTCCTTGACACGGGGGAGCCCAACATTTCCAAGATTTGCTAAGTGAGGCCGTTGTGAAGCTGCCCAGAGTTACCCTGTGGTAAAAGATGGGCAGCCAATACATTTTAAAATAAATAAATAAATGGGGTTTTTGTCCCGTTTCACAACCTTTCTTGCCACCATTGTTAAGTGAATCCTGGCAGGTGTCAAGTTTGTAACATGGTTATGAAGTGAGCCTGGATTCCCCATGGACTCGGCTTGTCAGAAGACCCCAAAATGTGACCCAGATTCTGTGTGGTCGCCTGGTAGGATAAAGAAGGTCACGTGATCGAAGTTCAAACATTCAGCAACTGACCCACGTTTACGACCGTCACAGTGTACTGAGGTCCCCTTTTGCAACCTCCTGACAAGCAGAGTCGATGGGGGAAGCCAGAGTGTGTGTAACCAACTGCAGTGATTCACTTAACGGTGGCAAGAAAGGTCATCAGATGATGGGGAAACTCACAGTCGTAAGTCAAGGAGAACCTGTCGGTGGTGAGCGAAAGGCCGAGGAAAGTCCCAGAGCCAAGAAGACCAACGCTCTGGAGCAGAGCTGCCTCCGCTGGGTGTGGAAGTTCCGGAGAGTTCCAGGGATGGCAAAGTGTCCCATGGGCGTATAACCGAAAGAGCAGGCCTGGGCTAGGGTGGGAGTGGCAGCCTCAGGCTCCTCGTCCAGCCAAGGGGCTCCTTGGGGGCCACGTGAACTGCAGCAGGCTGTGGGAAAGATGGTTCCCCCCCCCCAAAAGGGAAGTTGGCAGAGGGAGGAAGGCAGGCAGGACGATGACCCTGTCTCTGGGCTGTCCTTGGTGCCCTCTGAGCTGGGTGGGTTTGCAGACGTTTCATGACCCAACTAGGTCACGTCATCAGTGCTAGAAGGGAAGTGGGGCTTGTGGAGAGGAGGAGGAGGAGGAAGAGGGAAAGGCCTGTGGGGTCCTTGGTGCTCTCCGAGCTGGGTGTTTCCCCTGAAGACGTTTCATGACCCAACTAGGTGATCTCATCAGTGCTTAGAAAGTAGGGGGGGTTGCTCTCTGTTTATCTACGGGTGGCTTGGCCTGTCGGTGTGGGTGGAAGTGGTCATGGCGGTTTTTTCCTTAGGCTGTTTATGATTGTTTGAATTGGTAGTTCCACAGCCACTAATACAGGGGTCATCAAACTTGGCAGCTTTAAGGCTTGTGGACTTCAACTCCCAGAATTCCTCCTCCTCCTCCTCCAGTCATGTTAGCTCAGGAATTCTGGGAGTTGAAGTCCACCAGTCTTAAAGCCGTCAAGTTTGAAGACCCTTGCACTAAGAGATAAGCAGGGAGCAAATTCCCCCCTCCCTCCTAGCCCTGATGCGGTTCCCCAGTTGGGTCACGAAACGTCTGCAGGAAAACAGCCAAGCTCAGAGAGCACCAGGGACCCCACAGTCTTCCTCCTCTTCCTCCCTTGTAGACCTGATGACGTTCCCTGGTCATGAAACATCTGCCATAAAACCACGCAGCTCAGAGAGCCTCGGGGACCCCTCAGTCTTCCTCCTCCCCCCACTCCCTCTCTTGCAAACCTTCCTCCCTTCTAGCATTGATTATGATGACGTTCCCTAGTTGGGTCATGAAACGTCTGCAAGAAGAGAACCAAGCTCATCAGAGAACACCCAGGACCCCTCAGTCCTCCTCCTCCTCCCTTGCAAACCTTCCTCCCTTCTAGCCTTGATTATGATGGTTCCCCAGTTGGGTCATGAAACGTCTGCAAGAAGAGAACCAAGCTCATCAGAGAACCCCACAGTCCCTCTTCCTCCTCTCCTGCAACCCCTCCCTTCTAGCCCTGATGCGGTTCCCCAGTTGGGTCATGAAACGTCTGCAGGGAAAGCAGCCAAGCTCAGAGAGCCCCACAGTCCCTCTCCCTCTTCCCTTCTCCTCTCTGCAAACCCCTCTCCCTCCTAGCCCTGATGAGGTTACCTAGCTGGCTCATGAAACGTCTGCAGGGAAAGCAGCCAAGAGCACCAGGGATCCCTCATTTCAGCCTCGAGCTGCAAATGTTCTCTTCTGCCTTTTTGTCTACCCAGTCCAGGAGGGATTAGGGACCTCCTGCCCGGCTCCACTTGCCCCTCCCCAGACTGACCTCCCTCCCCCCCTTGTTCCCTCACTTGCAGGGGAGGAGTCCAAGCCCCTGCTGCCCCCGGCCTCCAGCCCACCCAACAAGTCCATGAATGGAATGGAATCCTGCTGCACTCTGCCTTCCGCCCGGACAGACGAGCAGGCCCTGCTCTCCTCCATCCTGGCTAAGACAGCCATGTAAGTCTTTGGCCCGGGGTGCGTGTGGGGGGGGGGAGGCTGCCTGTTCTGGGGGACCCAGGTGAACGGGGTTAATTTCCAGGGGTACCTGCGGTTATATACGTCCTTTTTCTTTCATCCTTTCTGTTGTTATCGAGCATTGCAAAGTCAGCCAGATGACCAGACTGGGTTTGGCATTTTTTTATCCGCCTCTCAAAAGAGCCCTTCCCAAGGACCTGGGAGAGGCGGGTGTGGAGGCTGGATGGCGTTACAGCTGTCATGACGGGGTGTCAAGCCGCCTTTTGCAACTGACTGGCAGGGATTTTTGTCAGTGGCAAAATAATACTCAGAATGCTGGTTTTTCTCCATCGCCTCTTTTTGTTGTTTTCATTTATTAAATCTGTCTGGACTCCCCTCGTACTGCGAAGCGACTCTGGGACAGACTTGCAAATCTGATAGGAACAGAAGCGGAGGCGTTAGAGCAGGGGTCCCCAAACTTGGCCACTTTTAAGACTGCTGGAGAATCCTGGGAGTTGACGTCCACCGGTCTTAAAGTGGCTAAGTTTGGGGACCTCTGCATCAGAGGTTAAATAAACAGAAATTCAGTTAAAAGCTGGAATAGTCCAGGGTGGAAGTGGGATCTTCTTCCTAGTCCACTCTCCACCCACCATGGGGCATCCCCCAGGCCAGGCCAGTCGGCAGAGCCAGCTCTGGAGGCTCTTGAGTGGGCCAACAAGGCCCCTTGGGGGTCTTGTGAAAGATAACTGCCTCCCTGCTTGAAAGCCTTGGGACCCTCGGCCCACCCCAGGTAGCCGTTACCCAACCCCGAGCATTGGCCGTGCTCCTGGCTGTGGGTATTTGGCTTGGGGCCAAGGGCCGGCTGCCCCAGAAACCCCCACACCGGCCCAGCTGCAGGGTAGTATGCGCGTGCGGTCCTGAGCGAGGCAGGGGGTGGGAGCGCAGCTTTCTCTAACCCTCAGGTGCTTCTGCCTTCTTGCAGCAACATCATTGACGTTTCAGCCGCAGATCAGCAGCAGATGGAGCAGCACGAGTACATGGACCGGGCACGGCAGTACAGGTACGCCGGCCCTGGGCAGTGGGGGTGGGGGCGGTGGGGAGATTGGCCCTGGTGGGGGGAGGAAGAAGCTGGGGGGGGGGGGCTGCTTAAGCTCTCTCAGGCAGCCTTGCCGTGAGGTTACAGTTGTGAGTAGCCCTCGGCTTGCCACGACCCGGGTGCATCGTACAACGGTGCTGAAAAAGGAACTTATGACCGGTCCTCACCCTTATGGCCATCATAGCCTTCCCGTCGTCACATGTCCAAAAAGCCCATGCAATCCTAAGCTGCATGAACAGAGGGAGACAATCGAGATCAAGGGAGGTAACTAATACCCACCCTATAAAGCCTTAGTAAGGCCACACCTGGAGTCCCGCATCCAGTTTTGGTCACCACTCTATAAAAAAGATGTTGAGACAGAATACAGAGAAGTATACAGAGAACAGGAAACAGGATTTTGAGGGGACTGGAGACTCAAACATACAACGAACGGTTGCAGGAACTGGGCCTGGCTGGTCTAGGGAAGAGAAGGACCAGGGGAGACAGGAGAGCAGCCTTCCAATATTTGAGGGAGGGGCTGCCACAGAGAGGAGGAAGGAGTGAAGCTATTTTCTAAGGCCCCCGAAGGCCAGTCAAGGAACAATGGATGGAAACTGACCAAGGAGAGATTCAGCCTGGAAATAAGGAGAAACTTTCTGACAGGGAGAACAATCCACCCATGGAACAGAAGTTGTCTTCAGAAGTTGTGGAAGCTTCATCACTGGAGGCTTTCAAGAAGAGACTGACTGCCATTTGTCAGAAATGGTGTAGGGTCTCCTGCTTGGGCCAGGGGCTTGGACTAGATGACCTACAAGGTCCCTTCCAACTGTGATTATCTGTTACCTGACATGTATTAACAATGGCTGCAGCCTGCTGGGCTCCTTCCCAGCCACCTTCAGAGTCAACGAGGGTAAAGCCAGCTTCACTTAACACACCTGCAACGATTCACTTATCAACTGGGGAGCAAAAGTGGTAAAATTGGGTGCGACTCACTTAATAACCGCCTTGCTTAGCAACAGAAGCTGCTGCTGCTGTTTGTGGTGGTGGTTAAGTCAAGGACGACCTGTAGATCTGTCCCCTGATGGAGCCGTCACACAAGCCGGGCCAGGAGGCTGTGGCCTGTCAATCACTGGTGGAGGGACCCGGTTGGGTGGGGCAGCCTTCCTCGCTCAAGCCACCCCTACTGTTAAGACTGGTGGACTTCCACTCCCAGAATCCCAAACTTGGCCACTTTTGGTAGACTTCCACTCCCAGAATTCTGGGAGTGGAAGTCCACCAGTCTTAAAAGTGGCCAAGTTTGGGGACCCTGCCTTAGGGCCCACAGGTAGGTTTCAGACCCACAGCTAGTGCTTGACTTACAACAGTTCATTTAGTTACAACGGCACAAAAAAGTGACTTGGGACCCGTTTTCTTTAAAAAAACAACCCATTGAAGCCTCCCCTGCGGTCACGTGATCAAAATTGGGATGTTTGGCAACTGGCATGGCCTTATGACTGTTGCAGTGATGACGTGATCCCCTTTTGTGACCTCCTTTACGACTGGCAAAATCCAGGGGGGGCAGCCAGCTTCCCATCACCACCGTGGGACTAACTTATCTGCGGTGGTTGACTTAACCTCCGTGGCAAAGAAGGGTCCAACTGGGACAAACGCACTCAACAAATGTTTCGCTCAGCAACTTAGATTCGGGGCTCGGTGGCGGACGTAACTCGAGGGCCACCTTGTACTTAAACCGGCTGCCCGGCATGTTCAGTCCTGGGGAGTGAAATTTCTGGCGGTCCTTAAGATGAAACGGGTGCCGGCCCTGTTGTGGGAGGGGCTGCAGCCCAGCCCACCTGGAGTGGTTCAGTTGCCCCTGGTGGCAAGTGGAGACCCGTGGGCCTCCTGGGGGCCCTCTGGGGCTGCCCCCCTCTGGCTCACTCCATCCCTCTCTGCCCCCTCTTCTCCCCCAGCACCCGGCTGGCCGTGCTGAGCAGCAGCCTGACGCACTGGAAGAAGCTCCCCCTGCTGCCCTCGCTGACCAACCAGCCTCACCAGGTCCTCGCCAGCGACCCCGTGCCCTTCGCAGACCTGCAACAGGTAGGTGGCTCGGAGGGGGTCTCCCTCTGGCTTCCCTCTCTCAGAAGCCGGGGCAGTGAACAGCCCCCCGTGCCCCAGCTGGCCTGGCAAGGCCCCCTAACCCCCCTCTGCTCCCCTGGACTCTTGGGACTTTCGGCTGCAGGAGCTGGCTGGCTCTGTCCCTTAGAACCAATATCACCGGCATTTTATATATTATATGTGCAGAAGTTCTTTTTTTAATCAATCCACTTTTATTTTAAAAGTAACCGAAGTTGGTGAACATACACAACGTTCCTTTCTCCCCTTGACTTTCTCAGCCTGTGAGGTGGGCTGGGCTGAGAGGGGGGGATGGGTCCCAAGTGTCTCCCACCTGACTTTTATGAGGCATTGGGATTAGAATTCTCCACCCCTTGAGGATTGGCCCAAGGTCACCCAGCTGGACTCTCAAGGCAGGACTAGAACTCACCACCTCCTGGGGATTGGCCCCAAATCACCCAGCCTGCCTTAATGGCACCGTTCTTCGTGCCGTGATTAGCGCTTACGCACCGCTTCCCAGGGCCTCCCCAGCCCTCTCTGAGCCGTTGACAGAGTCAGCCTGTGGCCCCCACAACCACCTGGCCCCTCATTTTACCCACCTCAACCTGGAGCCTGGTGAGAATCGAATGGTGACTCTGGGCAGAGCCAGCCGGCAATGCTGCCCTCCAACCCCTGGGCCACCAGGGCTCTTCGGCCGCTGTTTACTGTTCAGCTATCTGAGCTGGTAGTTCCCCGATTGGGGTGACAATGACAGTGCCATGAGAGCAACCCCCACGCCCTTCCAGACTGACGACGTTCCCCAGTTGGGTCCTGAAACGTCTGTAAGAAAGCAGCCAAGAGCACCAGAGACCTCCCCGCAGGGGTGCCAGCCTCCTGGCAGAAGTCTCTCTCCTCCATAGCTGGGGGTGGGTGGGCAGAAGCTTCTCCCTGCGCCCCCTCCCCCTCACCTCTCGCCTGTGCCCCCCTTTTCCCGCCAGGTCTCCCGGATAGCTGCCTACGCCTACAGTGCCCTCTCCCAGATCCGCGTGGACGCGAAAGAAGACCTGGTGGTGCAGTTTGGGATCCCCTGATGCCCCTCTATCCGCTCGCCTGGGCTTGGGTGATTCCTCCTCCACGTTTGGTTTCTCCCCTCCCCCTCCACCGGCTCCACACCGCGGTGGGCCTCCGTGCACAAGAAGAGACACTGGGTCGGTCACCCGGCCACAGGGACACTTAACGCGTGGACAGCCAAAGGCGGGCGAGACCCATCCCCTGGCGTCCTCCTCCTCCTCCTCTTCTCCCCCCCCCAGCTGGGCCAGGCGGTGCCCGGTTGGTCTGGGCCAGGAGGCAGAGGGCGTTTGCCTTTGTGGTTGTAGCTCTGGAACGTGGACTTTGTGCCGGAGGGGAGGGGAGGGAGGGAGGGAGGGGCACAAGCATGCTAGGGGAGCTGTTGTCACCCCCCACCCCCTTGGCTGAGCCAGGTTGCTTCCTTCGCGCCCCCTCCCCCATCTTTGGATGTTTTAGAGTGGGGGGAAGGAGCGCAGGTGAATTGGAGCTTTTAAGGGGGGGAGGGGAGAAAAAGCCACACAACCACGGAAGTGAAGCCTTTTGGGTCCTAGCACCCTCCTCGGTCTGTACCTCCCTCCCCTGTTTTACCTGGCTGGGCTGTCGTTTTAATTTTTTTCTCTCTCTCCTCCTTTTGGTTTTGCTAAAGTAGGTTAAGAAAAGTATAAATATATTCATCCGAGCCAAGGCCCGCTCTTTATTTGACCCCGGAGGTGGAAGGAAGGATGGAAGGGCTGGCTTTATCCTTTCATTGGCGAGAGCCTCCCACGACACAAAAACAGCGGCCGAGACTCTGGGGAAGAGGGCAGGGAAGGGCCACGGGGGGGGGGGGACTGAAGGGCCCAGGAGGCCCCAACAATTGCAGGGACGGGGAAGCACCAGGGGTGACAACGACAGCATCTTGTTCCAATATTTGAAGGGCCGCCCCAAGATAAGAGAGAGTACATTTATTCTCCAAAAGACGCAGGGAAAGGAAGAAACGGGAGCTTAACAAAGAGAAATGCGACCTAGAACTAATTGAGCTAATTCAGCCGTGGAAGGGCTTTCCTTGTGGGTCCCTTGGCAACCAAACTTTGGGGCTCCATTGTGGTAGGGGGTCAAGGACCATCCTACCTGATGGGGCAAGCATCAGCCTGGGAGTCACTGGCCCCCGGGGGCCCACCAAGGCTTGAAGGAACACGATGCTTTGAAGCAGGGGCCCCCAAACTCGGCACCTTTAAGACTTGTGGGCTTCAGCTCCCCTGCTTTAAATATCCGATTCCAGCCTTGGGGGGGCCCCTGGTGTTTCAAAGGGGGTCCGTGGTGAAGAAGAGGTTGAGGACCACCGACCTGCGCCTCCAGGTGCAACGTACAGGTGAAGCGGCAGGCGGAGCACCCCTCCAGAAGAGCCTTTGGGGTCTTGGCCGGGAAGTAAGAGGGTGGGCTGCGTTTTCTTCCTGGGCCCCATGGCAAGCAAGCTAGGGGGGCAGTGGGCCGAACTGACATTCCCTGAAGGGTGCCTTGAGGCCATCCAGCCAGAGCCCGTGTCCCACTCAAATGTGCGTTGAACATCTCTAATGGGAGGTTTTGGAAGAAGGGGGAGGGGGCTTCTGGCTTACAGATACAACACGGCAGTTTGTCTTCCTGTTCTGTAGCACAGCAGCACGGGGCGTGTTTTGTGGGTCCTTGGTGCTCTCTGAGCTTCTAGCTTATTGGCCCTTATGCTCCCTTTAGCACTGAGGGTGTTCCCTATCTGGGTCATGAAACGTCTGCTAGAAAATCAACAGGCCGAGAGCACCAGGGGCCTCACAGTCCTCCTCGCTCCACAAACCTCTTCCTTCCTAACACTGATGACGTTCTCTAGTTGAGTCATGAAACGTCTGCAAGAAAACCACCAAGGTCAGAGAGCACCAGGGACCCTCATGGTCTTCCTCCTCCAACCCTTCCTCCTGATAATGTTCCCTAGTTGGGTCATGAAACGTCTGCAAGAAAACCACCAAGGTCAGAGAGCACCAAGGACTCATTGTTTCAACCCTGAACTACAAAAATCCCCTCCCATTGGTGTGTCTTCCTTTGCCTATTTTATCCTTGACCAGTTACAACACTGGAAAAAAAAGCGACACGTTATATCTAAGATACAACTAAGGAGAAACGCCCCAACCCTGAAAACCAACAACCAGTGGGACGCCAAAACAACAACCTGTGGGTGCCCCATCACTGGAGGCTTTTGAAGGAGAGATTCGACAGCCATTTGCCTGAAATGATAAGAGCCTCGCTTGAGTGTGGAGGGGGGGTTGGACTAGATGACCTCCAGGGCGTCCCTTCGAACTCTCTTATTCTATGGCCTAGGAAACATTTCCCACTCTTCGTTCGCAACCGACTAAAAAAAAACCCCACCCATTTGGAACAGAGAACATTTTCCTTTGGCATCTCTCCAGGTGTATCCGGTCGCAAATCCCCTGCCCCCCCAATGTCTGTGCCCCCCTGGCTCTCATTGGCCCCCCTCCCCGCAATTCACCAGGAGAAGCTGCTCTAAAGCTTTATTCCTCAGGAAGGCGGCCGTCCCCATCAGTAGCGCTCCCGTTTCTTCCGGATGGCCTTCGGCTTGATGTTCATGCGCCTCCAGACGGCTGCGGTGCTGCGGTCCAGTTTGGTGACGCCGCTGAAGTCGAAGTTCTTCAGCTGGGGCAAGGTGGACAGGACGTAACTCCTAGGTAGAAGGGAGGGAGGGACAGAGGGGGGGGTCATTCCCCTTGCTCCCTGGGCAGGACCCTTCTCCCCTCCCCTCCCCTCCCCTCGAAGGGCTGGAAGCCACGGAGGGAGGGCTGCCCACGGAAGGCTGCCAAAGGCGGGGAGGGCAGAAGGGATGAACCCCACATGCAGGTAGTCCTCAACTTGCAACAGCTCATTTAATGACTGGAAGTTAACGGCAGCACTGAAAAAGTGACTTAGGGCCTGTGATGATCCAAAGGGGCGTGACACAAAAATAACAAAAGTCACCAAAGTAGAATAAATTCCCTTGAATGCCTCCAACTTGGACCCCAATGTCCAATTATCCTCGGCTGGATATCAAACTCTTCCAAAAACAGTCTATGAAAGGAGTAAATGCAGTCCGAACCCAAAGTAAAAATAATTAGAAATAAAAAAACCCAACGCAAACCTCACTGAAGTAATTAACACGGCAGGCCAGGATGATAAATTGCAGATTTCCAAAAGATAACGCAGCACCCACAGTTGGGAGGACGCCAAAACCCAGATAAGCCTCGACCAAGATAATGCACGCTTTGCTTCCAGCCCCACTTATATCCTGTTCTCCCAGCTGCAACTCATGAAAGGGATCAGGGCCCTTTCCTCCCCCGTAAGCCATGTTGCTCCCTTCTCTGTTCCTCCCTGCGTGCCCTAGTATGCAGAGGGGGTGGCCCTGCGTCTTCCTCTGAATGCCCAGCTGGACTGTGCCCTCCTCTGGTTTCCTCCACAGCCACCGGAGCCCCACTCCCACTCCCTGTCGGCTGCTCCATCTCCCCCTCAGAATCAGACTCCGACAAGGGCATGATGGGACTGTTTTGCACACAACCGTTGCAGCATCCCTCCCGTGTCCCCCTGATCAAACTTCGGGCACTTGGCAAAGCGCTTCATATTTATGACGGTTGCAGGGTCCCCTTTTGCAACCACCTGACCAGCAAGCCAGATTCACTTAACAACCATGTTAACTCGCTTAACAACGGCAGCGATTCCCTGAACGAATGGGGGCAAGAAAGGTCGTAAAATAGGGGGAAAATAGAACAACGCTCTCACCGAAGTGACAGAAACATCGGGCTCAATGGTGGTCATAAGTTGAGGACTACCTGTCCTAAGAAGGGACTGGACAGCCCCTTGTCCAAAAGGCTGTGGGGGTGGTGGTCAACATCCCTTCCAACTCTGTTGCTTTTGTCTCAAGGAATCCTTCCAATCTACATGAGGATGCAAGCCAAGAGGTGTGTCTCCTCCTCCTCCTCCTCCTCACAAAACAGGTGAAAGGTCAGTTTCTCGTGGGTTGGCAGAGGTCCAAGAAGAGCAGAGAAGTTGAAGAAGCTGGCCCACCCAGTTGGACTTCCTGCGTGGCCTGGAACCAGCTCACTCCATAAGAGTTGATGGACCTTGGAGACCAAGGATGGAAGAAGACAATGGGTAGGGCAGGAGGACCAATAGATAACTGAACTAGGGCAGGTATCTCCAACCTTGGCAACATTGCAACTTGTGGACTTCAACTCCCAGAATTCCTCAGCCAGCACGTGCTGGCTGAGGAATTCTGGGAGTTGAAGTCCAAACTCGTAAAGTTGCCAAGGTTGGAGATATCCGAACAAGAGAATAATTCAGGTTCTTCTGGGCTGTTCAGGATTGATTTTCCCTGTGTCAATCAGAGGTAGTAGCAGGAAGTTGCAATTGACATGATGTGTCATTGCTCCGATCGGTCTCTCTGTAGGGCATTGTGTAACCTTGTGTGTTCTCAAAAGTCTTGTGACATTTGAGTGGTTGGTTTCCATGACTCGGGAAGGGAGGCCGTGCTTTCTGCATACCCAAGAAGGGCGACGATTCGTCCAAATTTACTAAAAACGGTACCAACGCCAATTTGAAGCGGCGTTCTCGTCTGGCAAACTCTGTTGCAAAAAACCTGAAGCAGATCGGGAAGCCCCCCCCAAGGAGGATGGTTCTGAAGGATTCCACGGGGGGACAACTTGTCCTTTTGGTATTGGGGACTGGAGTCGATCCAACCCAAAAGGAAGCGCTGGATCCAGTTCTGGGAAGACTCCCAGGGAGAGGGGTGCACCCAATGAAACCAACCGCTTGGACACAGAAAGGGGGGGGGACGTGCTTCTCACGGGGCAGCTTCCAGCATGGAATTTAGGGGTTTTAATGCAAAGTTTCTGGGATCTGGAGAACAGCCGCTCCAAGTCCAGGATAACCGGGTGGGAAGGGACCTCGGAGAGTCGTGGTTCTTTTCCCCCGATGGAAGGGGAAATCAGAAAGCCCCCATCTTTTCACTTTCTAGCCCCACGCTTCTGGGATAGCATGGGACAAGCAGCCCAAGACTTGGAAAGGCTTCCATGCAAAGTTCCTTTGGATTGTATTAGGCATCCTCAAAATATAACTCACAATTATGCTGAGATTCACCTTAACATCCAATCTTTGCCTCGATAGCGTGAAAAAAGATGGTTATCTTCAACCCATAGCATAGGAGGTCCAGGTAAGAATGCCCAAAAACTCCCCCAGCCCAACCAGAGATCAATTCAGTGACCAATCAGGATTACAGATGTGACCACGTGACATGAGCTATATCTCCCAAGAGGCATGAACTACATTTCCCATGAAACATTCCCTTAAGGGGGCGGCTCTCGTTCCTAAATTAACTACTGTCTGTCAAGCCCCTGTTGGAGTCTGATTCTGAGGGAAAGGTCGAGCAGCTAACAGGGAGTGGGAGTGTGGCTCCGGAGGCTGTGGAGGAAATTGGGGAAGGGCACAGTCCGGCTGGGCATTCAGAGGAAGACGCAGGGCCAGCCCCTCTGCATCCTAGGGCACGCAGGGAGGAATGGAGAAGGGAGCAATGTGGCTTACGGGAGAGGAAAGGGCCCTGATTCCCTTCATTAGCTGCAGCTGGGAAAACAGTATTTAAAAAGGGCGTTTGCGCACAGAACCTTGCTGGAAGCAAAGCGTGCATTATCTTTGTTTGTCAAGTCTTATCTGGGTTCCGGTGTCTTCCCAACTGTGTGTGTTTCATTATCTTTTGGAAGTCTGCAATTCCTTATCCTGCTTTGTCTCATTAATTGCTGCAGTGTGGTTTGTGTTGGTTTTTATTTATAATTTAGATGTACTTTGGGTTCAGACTGAATGTCTTTCCTTTAAAAACTGTTCTTGGGAGAGCTTTTTCTCCAGCCAATGTTAACTGGATATTGGGGGCCAAGTTGGAGGAATTAAAGGGACTTTACCTACTTTGGGGACTTTGTTGCTTTTGTGCCACGCCCCTTTGGGTCATCACACTGTCTAACCAGCACAGGCGGCATTGGACGGTTCTCCGAGCTACTCAAAATTTCCGCTATCAGTTCTCCAGAACTGGTCAGAACCGGCTGAAGATCCACCTCTGCCTGCAACGGTTCTTCGCCTGTTTTAGCCTGGAGCAAAGCTTCCAGGGGTTTACCTGTAGCCCTTCTCCTCTTCGATGGGGTTTCCGTGCAGGGTCAGGTTGCGCAGGTGAGGCAACACGGCCAGCTTGTCCACTTCGGAGAGATGCTGGATGCTGTTGCCATGAAGGTTCAGGTTCCGGAGGTTGTAGAAGGTGGTCAGCACCTGGGAAAGAAGGGCAAGAATAATATTGGGGGAGGGGGGAGAGTTGACTCTAGTTTTAGTTTTACGGCTTGGTTGTTCCTTGTTGGCTTTTCCGAGCACCTGTGAAGGGCTCTGGTTATGCCTTTCAGGTCGGCTGCCCAGGGCTGCCCGGCCCATTCCTTCCCCTTGGCTATTAAGGGTGGTATGTATGATGGTCATAAACCGGGCATCCAGTCTCTCTCTGCCCCCCCCAAAATCTCCTCTGAGGTGGATTTATGCCTCTGTGCTTTGTGGAGGAACCCAGCAATGTTTAATTGAATGGAATACTGGTGGTCCTCGACTTACGACCACAACCAAGCCCAAAGTTCACGTTCAGTGAGAATATCAACTAAAAATATACTCCTTTGGTCTTTATAGCTGCCAGCAGAAAGGAAAGTGTGTGGGGGGGAAACAGTGCATTCCTTAAGTGCCTAGATCATCACCCTGGCAGCCCAAAGTTGTCGGAGCGCCAGAATATGACTGGAGAGCCTGATGGATGACTCTGGGCTATGGATGTGTCCCATTGGAGAATATACATCCAGGGGGTAGGTGGGGGGAAGACCGGGGTCCAGGGGGAAACAAATGGTGTGTCAGAGTCCAGCTGACACCTTCCTATTATATATTATGAGTTAATATACACAGGGATGAGTTTAAAAAGGGGGCTTTGCATACTGGGTCGATGTTGGGCAGGTCGTTGAAGGAGAGGTCGATCCAGTAGATGTCCAGGGGATACTCCAGCAGCTTCTCCATAATGTCTGGGAAATCGGTCAGGTCGTTGAGGGTGTTGTTGTTCAGTCGGACGGCCTGGGTCAGTAGGCGGCCCCCCTCCAAGCGCCGGACGGGCCTGAGCCCGGGACGGGGCTCCTCGGTCAGCAGGTCTGGAGGGCAGCAAAGAGGGCAGAGGGAGGGCGCCTGCTGTGCCAGGAGCAACTGGGCACCGGCTGGCAGCAGGTGCCACCCGCACAGGGCCCCACAGCTCTGGAGCATGAGCAGAGTGCACTTCCCACTGTCAGGAAGCTGCTAGGAGATTCTCAGCCATCCAGGTCATGGTGGACCCCCAAAGGTGCTTAAAAAACAACAACAGGCAACTGGGCTTCCTTGTTCTTTTTTTAAAATGCTTAATTTCTCATCCAAGCTTCTTCAGTTCTGAGGAAGTTCTGAAACTTTTGGGTTGAGAAGCGAAACGTTTTCAAAGAGAAAAACAAGAAAGTCCAGTTTGGATGGGGGAAAAAAAAATAACTTTGGGGTTAGTTTTATCACTTGTTTTGAGAAACAGAAGGAGGACCTTCCCTTCTGGCAAAGCAGCAACCGGAATTTTATTTTTATTTTTATCTCACCTTTATTATTTTTACAAATAACTCAAGGCAGTAAACATCTCCAACATTATCTTCCTCCTCCTATTTTCCCCTTAACAACCACCCTGAGAGGTGGGCCGTGGGCCGAGACAGGGAGGGACTGGCCCAAACTCACCCAGGTACCTTTAATGGCTAAGATGGGACTAGAACTCCCTGTCTCCTGGTGGGGGAGTCACCAAGGTCATCCAGCTGGCTTTCATGCCTAAGTTGGGACTAGAACTCACCACCTCCTGGCGATTGGCCCAAACTCACCCAGCTGTCTTTCCCAGCTAAGGCGGGACTAGAACTCTCCTTCTCCTGGCGATTGGCCCAAACTCACCCAGCTGTCTTTCCCAGCTAAGGCGGGACTAGAACTCTCCTTCTCCTGGCGATTGGCCCAAACTCACCCAGCTGTCTTTCCCAGCTAAGGCGGGACTAGAACTCTCCTTCTCCTGGCGATTGGCCCAAACTCACCCAGCTGTCTTTCCCAGCTAAGGCGGGACTAGAACTCTCCTTCTCCTGGCAATTGGCCCAAACTCACCCAGCTGTCTTTCCCAGCTAAGGCGGGACTAGAACTCTCCTTCTCCTGGCGATTGGCCCAAACTCACCCAGCTGTCTTTCCCAGCTAAGGCGGGACTAGAACTCCCTGTCTCCTGGTTTCTAGCCTACCTCAGCCACTAGACCAAGCAGGCTCTAGTGGCCCAGAGTTTGAATCGCAGCAGTGGCACATGGGTTTCCTTTAAAAGTGTGCCCCTCTCCACAGCATCGGGGGCATCTTCTAATATCCAATATCAAAACCCAGGAATAAAAACGGCGCCAGGCAGGGGATTCGGTCGTACCTTGTATGAAGCTGATGCCCCGGAAGGAGAAGTCCAGTGGCGGCGCCTGGAGGGAGGCCTTGGTGTAATTCCAGGACACGCATGTCTTCCCAGCTGTGCTGGCGAAACACAAGGGCACACGCCCAGAGATTCGCACACGGCTGAGCCAGGGAGGCTGCCGGGCTGGCTGTTTTGGGACCCCGGAGCTCTGTCCACACCTTCTACGTTTGGGGAGGGGTATTGTGGCCGGAGGGAGGGAGAGAATGGCCACGCTCCAGGGAAGGGATGGGGCTGCTGGCCACAAAAGTGGCAGGGTGGCAATGAGGCCAAAAGTGTGCATTGCGTGAAACCTGCTGTGGCCCCCTTGACTTTTCTGACCACGCGCTCTGGACAGCCCTGTTCCAGAGTGACTCTATAAAGCAGGGATCCCCAAACTTGGCCCCTTTAAGACGTGTGGAATCCTGCGAGTTGAAGTCCACAAGTGGCCAAGTTTGGAGACCCCTCCTATAAACCACGGTTCACAAATCACCATGGAAGCCCAAACCAAGCCACAGGACGTCAGTGTGTGACATGATAACCCTCAGAAGCCAGGGCCTGCTGCTTCGTGTGGGGTGGGCTAACCCAGGGGTTGTGCCAAGAATGTTTGCCGTGTGGAGCCAACGGGCAGCAGCAGCCGGAGCTGAGCAGTGCCAGCCGTGGAACTCCTGTGCCCGACTGGTGACATCAATTTAGGGCACATATGTGATAAATCCATAAAAAAGACTGGACCAGATCCCAGGCAGGTCTCAAGAGGTCTGGCCCGGAATCTTGGAGGAGGGAGAGGGAGGGAGGGAGGGAGGGAGGGAGGGAGGGAGGGAGGAAGGAAGGAAGAAGGAAGGAAGGAAGGAAGGAAGGAAAAAGACAAGAAGGATTAGGGAAGGAGGGAGGGAGCAGGGAGGAAGAGAGGGAGGAGGAGCGGGAGGATGGAAGAAAGGAAGGAAAAAGACAAGAAGGAAAGGATTAGGGAAGGAGGGAGGGAGCAGGGAGCAAGAGAGGAAGGAGGGGAGGACGGGAGGATGGAAGAAAGGAAGGAAAAAAAGACAAGGAAAGGATTAGGGAAGGAGGAGGGAGGGAGGAGGAGGAGGGAGGGAGGATGGAAAGAAGGAAGGAAAAAGACAAGAAAGATTAGGGAAGGAGGAGGGAGGGAGGAGGAGGAGGGAGGGAGGATGGAAAGAAGGAAGGAAAAAGACAAGAAAGATTAGGGAAGGAGGAGGGAGGAAGGAGGTGGTAAAGGGAGGGAGGATGGAAGAAAGGAAGGGGAAAAACAAGAAGGAAAGGATTAGGGAAGGAAAGAGTGAAGGAAGAAAGGAAAAAGATGAGGAAAGGTTGGAAGGAAGAGGAGGGAATGAAGGAGAGAGGAAGGAGAAGGGAGGAAGAGGAAAGGAAGGAGTTAGGGAAGGAAGGAAGAAGAGTAGGAAAGGAAGGAAAGAAGGAAGGAAGGAAGGGGAGGAGGTGGAGATGGTTGTTAGAATTCTGACTTTCAGCCTCGAAGATACAGGGAGTTGCCAACCTATAACCAGAATTGGGACCAGAAGTTTGGGTGCTAAGACAGTAAGTGAGCCATGCTCCGTTTCATGACTTTCCTGCTGTGGTCACTAAGCGGATCTGGTTTCCCCATGGACTTCGCTTGTCAGAAGGTCAGAAATGGCGATCACGTGGAAGAGACGGAGATTGTTGCTCAGCCACACCCACCTTTTCGCTGGGGAATTCTGGGAGTTGAAGTCCACGTGGCTTAAAACGGTCCAGTTCGAAAGTCCCAATCATCCCGTCCCACATGTGGCTTCAAGCTGTCCTTCTGCACCCCATTAGCCCCACATACCAATGGGGGGGCTACAAAAGTTTAGCCACTTGCTTTTGCAGCCAGAGCTTTGGGGGTGGGGGAGCAGGGGAGACCCCTTTCTTTATGATGCGACGCCATTGGGGTGTACCATCCCTCAAAGCACACAACGACAGTTGCATTGTGCAGGAGATCTGAGTGCGAATCAGGGTTTTCTCCAGGTGGCCCCCCCACCCCTCTCCTTTCCCTCCCCTGTTATCTGTTCAGCCGAAATTGCCATATTATTTTGGAGGTCAGTGCCCCCCCTGCTTGCCTAGGCCCGATCCTTGCTCTTGCCCCACAGCCGGTACGGATTCTACGCCAGGAAAGAGACGCCCTCGGGGCAGAGGCCCAGGGAGAGAGAGAGAGAGAGAGAGAGAGAGAGAGATGGGAGGCACAGAGGAGAGATTGGAATAATTCACGGGCGCTTCTTGCAGCTCTGCAAATCCCTGGTGAGGCTGGGAGAAGAAATTACCCACCTGGGAAAGGAAAGAGCGGAGCTTGCCTGGAGAAGAAACGGAAAAACAGAATTAACAGACAAAAGAAAATATTTGCAGCTCAGGGGTTCGAACGGTGGGGTCCTTGCTGTTCTCTGAGCTTGGCTGTTTGCTTGGAGACCGTTCGTGGTCCAGCTAGGTGTAACATAATCCGTGGTGGAAGGGAAGGGGGCTTGAAGAGAGGAGGAGGAGGAGGACGACAGTGGGGTCCTTGGTGCTCTCTGAGTTTGGTGGTTTTCTTGCAGATGTTTTATGACCCAACTAAGTATCATCATCAGTGTGAGGGAGTGTGGGATTTGAGCTCTGTTTATATCTAGGAACTTGCCCTGTCAGTGTTGGTGGGGTTGTGATTTTTCTCCTTGGACCTTCCTTCATTAATGTACTATTTTCTGCTTTGTTGTTTGTCTGGTGCCAATCCCTGCTTATCTGGGTATAGGCTGCAGATAAGCTACCTCCTCCCATTTAGCGGTGATAGTTAGTTACCTAGATGGGCCCTTTTGCAAGAAAACCAAGCCCCAAAAGCACCAAGGATTCTCACATTCCTCCTCCTCCTCCAGCACTGATAATGTTCCCTAGTTGGGTCATGAGACGTCTGCAAGAAAACCACCAAATTTGGAGAGCACCAAGGACCTCACAGTTCTCCACCACCTCCTCCTCCTCCTCCTTCCCCCTTCTGGCATTGGGGATGTCGCTCAGTTGAGAAATGAAATGTTTGCAAGAGACCAGCTTAGAGAGCACCAAGGACCCCACAGAATTAACACCAGGAAGTACAAGAACTACGTTGCAGTCCGAACTGGACTCCATAACGCAGGTGAGTTCCTACAACTTCTCCTAGCCCTGCTGACAGGGATTCTGGGCCGGGCGCCCTCTGCACAAGGCTCTGCCCTCCTCCAGCTCCCTTGGCCAGCCAAAGGGAGAGAAACCGCCAAAGACCGGAAGGGAAGAGGATTCTATCCCCCTAGCAGCTAAAGCTAAGGCGAGAACCAGTGAGTGGAACTTTTACAAGGAGAGAGATCCATTCTAAATCCAAGGAGGAATCTTTAGATTGTGAGAGCTATTAGGCTGTGGAATAGCCCGACTCATGAAGAGATTGGACAGCCTCTTGTCTGAAAGGGTTTGGGGTTTCCTCCTTGAGCAGTGGGTTGGACTAGAGGACCTCCGAGGTCCCTTCCAGCTCTGTCATTCTGTTGCCCTATAGGGCTGGCTGATGGAGGGGGAATTCAAGGGACTTGGGCCAAGTTCAATGAACTTCCGGGGGTTTTGTGAGGTCGCTGGACGTGCGACAGTTTATAAAGCTCTTAATTCACCGTCGTCATCGTCAAGGACGCAGAACTGCTGCCAGCCAAGATTCACGGCGCTCCGTCCGCAGCCGGGAGGGGTTCAGGGCGACAGGATGTCGGAGCCCAAGCCTGGTAGGGGGGGTCCCACAAGTCAGCGGTGGATGTTGGGATCTTCCAGAAGGTAGCACTTTGGGAAGCCCAGGCTGCGCTGCTCTGACCCCTATGCTCTGACCGCGCGCACCCCCCACTGGATCGGGCGCAGAGGGCGGCAGCAAGCGCTCTTTGCCTTGCAGGGGACCGGGGCCCCTGGCGCACACGGGGAAGCGTGCAAAACAGGTGCGACCTTGCACGGGTGCCTCCGGGGTTGCTTCGGGATCGGGGGGTTTCGCGCAGAACGGCGCGGCCCCCCACTCAAATCCGGACCGCCGGTCCCGGGCAGCGCGCCCTCCTCCCTTGGCCGTGGCTGGGGATGATGGAAGCAGGAGTGCAATCTGCAGCGGGGCTTTCCTCCACCTTTCCCACCTGCTCCTGCCCCCTCGCCCGCCCCCCGCCTTGCAAGCGCCCCCACCCACCCAGCCGCGCGCGCGCGCAGACCCACCATCCTTGCCCGGCGCCCGGCTTCGCCGCCGCACATTGGAATGCGGAGGCGGGGCGTCGCCTAGGCAACAGCAATACAGCCGCGTTCGGAAGCGGGGGGGGGAAAGGGGGGGGAAAGACAAGACAAGCGCTCGCCGCGCAAGGGCCGCCGGGAGGTGTAGTCTCTCCGCTCCCCAAGAGCGGAAGCCGGGCGCCTGGGTGCGCGGGGCCTGCCGGGAGGCGTAGTTCCGGCCGCGCTCACTGTCGCCGCTGCCTCCGCTCCGGCCGCGGCCCGCGGAGAGGCCCAACTCGACCTCGGTGGGGCGTGGGAGGCCCGACTGGAGCCCGTGCGGCATCCCCAGCACCCCCGCGAGCCCGTGGGTTGGGAGCGGCCCCTCGGCGCCCCCTCCGAGCCGCCGGCCTTGCCCCTCTCACGACGGCCCTGCCAGGTGGGACGGCCGAGCAGGTAGGCCTCGGCGGGAGGGGAGGGGGAGGAGGAGCTCGGGGTGTGCCTTTGTCTGTGGGAGGGGAGGTATGGTGTCTGAAAGTGGCCGGGTTAAGCGGGTCGTGGGGACGCGGATGGGCAAGATGCGGGTTCGCCCCAAAATAACCCTGGCTCGGGAGGGGGAGGAAAGAAACACGGGGGTCCAGGTGGGGGGCTCGGAAGAAGAGGAGGCAGTGGGGGAGGGCTCTTTTCCTCCCCACCCCACAAAACGATGCTTCGGATGCCCTTCCTATGGGGCGGGGGTCCTTCTTCATTTCGGGGCTCTGCTCAAGGGCGGGAATTCTGTGTTGGGGGGAGGGTGCAATTCATTTCTCCTTCGGGGTGCAATTCTGCATGGGGGACCCCAAAAGACCCCCTTGGCAGTCCCCTCCCCCTCTCCCGGGCAGCCTCCTGTCCAGATGTGACCCCTCCTCAACTCCCACCCTGCAGAATCCATGACTGTCCTTAACAGGGGACTCCACAACTGGGATGCTTTTGTGTGTGTGTGTGTGGTGTGTGTGTGTGTGTCTGTGTGATGGGGAGGTTGTGATCTGTGACTTGGAGGCCTCCTCCTTCCCCCCTACCTCCTCTTCCCCAGTTCCCTTCCCTGATGCCCTCCAAGCCCAAAATTCCTCTTTGCTTTTAGCTGCCTGGTTCTCTAGTTCAGGGGTCTCCAACCTTGGCCCCTTTAAGACTTGTGGACTTCAACTCCCAGAATTCCCCAGCCAGCCATGAGTTGTTAGGGTTGCCTGGGGAATTCTGGGAGTTGAAGTCCACAAGTCTTAAAGGGGCCAAGGTTGGAGACCCTTCCTCTAGTTGTCCCTGTGTGGTTCTGTTCACAGGCCTGCTAAGTGGGGAAACTTGGGTTGCCAGGACATGTTTTATTCATTTATTCCTTTAACCTATTGCATTAATTTGATTGCTGTAGCAACCCACCTCAGTCAAGGACTCTGGGTGGCTTCCGGTGTCCAAAACCATGAAAAAGATAAAAATGCTAAAAAACACCCAAAATAAATGCACACTGCAGCGGTTGCTGGCTTTACTCCCTGTTGCTGAGGGATCTGGAATCCCAGCCTTTCTGGTGGAGATTTCGGGGCTGCTCAGTGGTGTGTGGCAGCTTCCAGTGTGTCTTTTGGTGTACCTTGCACCCAATAAAAAGACAGAAAAAGGAAACAATAAGGAGTATTATAATAATAATACAACATCCATTTTTCAAGAAGTACCTGTGTGCATCTGGCTGCTTTCCTTGCCGACTTTGTGAAGTCAATTTTAATTTCAGTATTTATCATTTTGATAGCTGATGTTTTTATCTTATTGCCTTTACTTACTGCTTAGAGTCAATCCATAGCAAGATGGGCAGCATATAAATTTGATTAATGCTGCTAGAAGCTCAGGATTGAACTGAGGGTTCAATGGTGCTTGGTTGTTTTCCTGCAGACATTTCATTACATAACCAGGTAACATTCTGGAAGGGAGTAGGGTAGAAAGAGAGCAAACGCCATTCCATTCTGGCACCGATGATGTTCCCTAGTTCGGTCATGAGACGTCTGCAAGAAAACCACCAAGCTCTGAGAGCACCAGGGACCCCACAGTCCTTTCCCCCTCTCTCTTCTTACTCCTCATCCCTTCTAACACTGATAATGATACCTAGTTAGGTAATGAAACATCTGCAAGAAAACCACCAAGCTCAGAGAATACCAAGAGCCCCACAGTTGTTGTCCTTTTCCTCCTCCTCCCTCCAGAAACCCCCACTTCCTTCTAGCACTGATGACTTGCAGTGTATATATTAACATTTTGCCTAGATTTAAAACAAACAAAATAAAATTGAATTTTTGTGGCTAAATGAGCAATGGTGGTTGTGAGTTGCTCCTAGGCATTAATATCTGAACATTGGTCTTTTGAACATAGGAATGCTTAAAAAAATCAATGTTCAGACACCAGTGTCTTGGCGGGGCCTAGGCCAGAGGTCTCCAAACTTGGCCACTTTAAGACTGGTGGATTTCAACTCCCAGAATTCTCCAGCCAGTAGGGGACCCCTGACCTAGGCCATCTAACCATGGAAACCATTAAAACTAGGTGCAACTCACATAATAACCCTTGCTCGTTTAGCAACAAAATTTCTGCCCCCAATTGTTCTGTTACCCGCCTTCTTGTCCAGCTGGCTTTCTCAGTAGCCTCCCCCCCTCCCTCCCCCCCCTGAAATTACTGTGATAAGTTGAAGTTGCTGGTCGCTGCCTGGACCTTGTTGGGAGCCAGATGTGCTGTTACCCCCCCCCTTCCCCTCCCTTTACCTGTGGAGGTGGGGAGAGCCGTCGACAGAAATTCAGCGGCACAAACTCCAGCGTTGGACATGTCTGTGCAAGCCAGGTTTGTACGACGGGTGGTGGTGCTTTCAAGTCAGGAAATGTGAAAATCTTTTTTCCGGCTTTCCGCGCCGTGTTTGCATCCCGGTGTCGCTGGGGAGACCCATCTGGAGGAGTCCCAGGGATCTTCCCCCCTTTGAGGCCGGATCTTTGGAGCTGCATTTCTTTCCCTCTTTGAAACCTCCGTCCTCTTGGCGCCAACTGAAATGAGGATAAAGACGTAGTGCCTGGAACGCGGCTGCTTCTCGTCTCCAACACGCCCTGGAAGGCATTGGCCAATCTTTTTTGCTGCTGCTGCTTTTTTTTCCTAGAAAGTTTTGTGTCAATGATATTGTTCTGTAAATGTGAATTGCTTTGAGAGTAGAATTGCATTTGATCTGCTATGGAGATTCTTTAATTATTTATTTTGTCAAGCAATTATAAGATAACAGATATAAGTATAAACATAGTTATGGATATATGAAACGGATACATATAAGAAAAATAAAAAGAAACAATAGGACAGGGAGGGTAGGCACATTGGTGCGCTTATGCAGGCCCCCTACAGACCTCTTAGGAAAGGGGTGAGGTCAATAGTAGACAGTCTGAGGTTAAAGTTTTGGGGGTTTGGGGAAGAAACTACAGAGTCGGGTAGAGGATTCCAGACATTGACCACTCTGTGGCTGAAGTTGTATCTCCTGCAATCAAGTTTGGTGCGGTTAACCTTGAGTTTGTATCTATTGTTTGCTCTTGTGTTGTTATGGTTGAAGCTGTTCGTTGACAGGTAGTTGTATCTATTGTTTGCTCTTGTGTTGTTATGGTTGAAGCTGTTCGTTGACAGGTAGTTGTATCTATTGTTTGCTCTTGTGTTGTTATGGTTGAAGCTGTTCGTTGACAGGTAGTTGTATCTATTGTTTGCTCTTGTGTTGTTATGGTTGAAGCTGTTCGTTGACAGGTAGTTGTATCTATTGTTTGCTCTTGTGTTGTTATGGTTGAAGCTGTTCGTTGACAGGTAGTTGTATCTATTGTTTGCTCTTGTGTTATGGTTGAAGCTGTTCATTGACAGGTAGTTGTATCTATTGTTTGCTCTTGTGTTGTTATGGTTGAAGCTGTTCGTTGACAGGTAGTTGTATCTATTGTTTGCTCTTGTGTTGTTATGGTTGAAGCTGTTCGTTGACAGGTAGTTGTATCTATTGTTTGCTCTTGTGTTGTTATGGTTGAAGCTGTTCGTTGACAGGTAGTTGTATCTATTGTTTGCTCTTGTGTTGTTATGGTTGAAGCTGTTCGTTGACAGGTAGTTGTATCTATTGTTTGCTCTTGTGTTGTTATGGTTGAAGCTGTTCGTTGACAGGTAGTTGTATCTATTGTTTGCTCTTGTGTTGTTATGGTTGAAGCTGTTCGTTGACAGGTAGTTGTATCTATTGTTTGCTCTTGTGTTATGGTTGAAGCTGTTCGTTGACAGGTAGGACATTGCAATGTATGATTTTACATACTATACTTAGATCGGACCGAAGGAGGCGTAGTTCTAGGTTTTCTAGGTGTAGAAATTAGAATCTAGAAATAGATTCTCAGACATGGTGCTTTTTTTCTTCTTTTCTTCAAAAGGCAGCTGGACTTTGTTTCTCTTTGAAGACATTTCGCTTCTCATCCAAGAAGCTTCATCAGTTCTGACTGGTCAAAACTTCAGTCAGAACCAAAGAAGCTTCTTGGATGAAAAGTGAAACGTCTTCAAAGAAAAACAAAGTCCAGCTGCCTTTTGGGGGGAAAAACACCTTTGAGACATCTGATTTGCTATTTCTTCTGGGAAAAATTCTCTGGTCTTTTGAGAGCAGCAAGAGGACTAGGTGATGTGTGGCCAGTATAAAAAGCAAACTCTGCAAGGTGGCCAATTTTTTAAAAAAATGTCTAGTAGCACCTTTTCTGTACTTTATTGAAAGGCATAAGCTTTTACCAGGCGCCTTCTGTTGTTGATAGACTGGAATGTTTCACATTTTCTCATTTGTAAAGTGTGAAATGTGCTGTTTTGTGAAACTGATTCTATTTTGGTCTTCTCGAAACAAAACTTGGTGCGGCAAATCTCCCTGGGTCTGTATATTTTTATTTATCAGGGGTTCTTGGTGCACTCTAAGCTTGGCTGTTTCCTTTCAGACACTCCAATACCCAGCTAGGGAACACCACCAGTGCTAGACGAGAGTGATGGTTGCTCTTTCTTCATATACAAGTGGCTTGCCCCAGAGAGCAAGTCCCTCTCCCTTCTAGCACTGATGAAGTTCCCTAGTTGGGCCATGAAACGTCTGCAAAAAAAAAACAAAACCAAAAAAACAGCCAAGCTCAGAGAACACCAAGGACCCCACAGTGCTCTTCCTCCTCCTCCTCCTCCTCCTCATCTTTGCTAACCCAACTCCCTTTTAGCACTGATAATGTTCCCTAGCTGGATCATGAAACATCTGCAAAAAAACCAACAACCAAGCCCAGAGAGTACAAAAGACCCTTCATTTCAACCCCAAATATTCCCTGCCGTCAGGGTTAGCTGTGCACTCTGTGCAAGCTTTGCCTAGTTGCCGTGTCATAAACTCACACAAGGCTCATGTGAGATGGGTGGATGTTTCTGTGGCTTTGCTGGTGGAGTTGTGTTTGCTTAATGGAAGGGCTGAGCCCCATCATTAGCCAGCTTGAGGTTAGTCTCCTGGAAAACTCTGCTTCAGAAGTTCTGTCCCGTCCGTTTGGTGCAGGGCTGAGTAACTATGGCCTCTTTACGACCGGTGGGCTTCATAGTCCATAGTTGCCCACCGCTAGTTTTTGTTGAGATATTGTTGCCCCAAAGGTGCTTTTTTTTTTTCTCCTTCAAGAGGCAACTGGACTTTCTGGTTTTTCTTCGAAGACGTTTCGCTCCTCCTCCAAGAAGCTTCTTCAGCTCTGACAGGATAGTGGGGAAGGAAAGGATTTATACCAGAGGTCTCCAAACTTGGCCACTTTAAGACTTGTGGATTTCAACTCCCAGAATCTTAAAGTGGCCAAGTTTGGGGAGCCCTGATTTTATACTCTTTGAGAGGATGTTGTGGAGAAAAGAAGAAATACATTGACAAGTCCCCTCATTCTCCTCCCCATATTTTCTTCTGTGCCCTACAACCGGATCCAAGAGGCAGCGGCAAGGGAAACCGTAGTAATATATAACTAAATCAATATCCAGGCCAAATTAAAAATTAACCACCTCAGAAGCAAAGCAAACATTAAAAACGGGAGTGGGGTTAAAAAAAAAAAACGGGGAGTGCAATCAAAACCCAGCGGGCTCTTCTTCTCTGAGGTGGGCCCACTTTCAGGCGGGTGGACTCCAACTCCCAGAACCGCCTAGCCGGCAGAGCGCGGGCAGAGCGGAGCGCGGGAATTCTGGGAGTTGGAGTCCTGAAAGCGGCCCAGTTCGGAGCGGCCTAGGCCTGCCCGGGAAGCCCTCGTCGGCTGAGCGGGCGGAGGCCTCCTCCCCCTCCTCCCCCATCCGGGCTGCTCGGCGGGGCGAGGCCGGCGGCGTCTGCGGGGCGCCTGAAAAGGCCTGACGTCCGCCTGGCTGCCCGCCCGGCCTGGGAGGCGGAGCGCGGCGCAGCGCCTCCCGCCCAGCCCGGAGCAGCCTTTCCGCCGCCCGCATGACGCCTCGGAGCGCGCCTCGACCCCCGGTAAGGCCTCTCCCCCGCCGTCATCGAGGCCCGGCCCGCAACGCTCCCCACCGGGACGGCCCCCGCGCCAGGCCACGGGGTGCCCGCCGCCCGGACTAGGCCCGGCTTTGTTTCCGCGGCTGGAGGCGAGCTTGGCCCCTCTGCCTGGAAAGCCTTCCCGGCCCGCTTGGCCCCGGGAAAGCCCGGGCCTCACGCCGAGAAATTTCTCCCCCACCGCTTTCCCGGGCCGCGTTTGCGAAGCAAGCTTTGCCGTTGCCCGTTTGCACCTGGCGCCTTTTTGCTCGCCTCCCCCGAATAATGCTCTTTTTCCCTCCCCTTCTGCAAAAGCGTTGTGGTTGCAGGGAGCCTCCTATTAGGATGGGGATGATGATGATGATTTCGTCGCAGATGTTCGGGCTGGACTTGACATTTTTGGGGGCGCCCCTCGAGTTTTTTTCCAAGGACCCTGAAATAGGCAGGTGTGGGTGTTGGATGGTTGTCGTCTCTGGATTATTGTTATTTATCATCATCATCACTGGAGGTTTTCCAGAAGAGACCGGACAGTCATTTGTTTGAAATGGTACAGGGTCTCTTGCTTAAGCAAAGGGCTGGACTAGAAGACCTCCGAGGTCCCTTCCAACTCTATTCTGTTTGATTGGATTATATACCGGCCCATTATGCTTTACAGCAGGGGTCTCCAACTTTGGCCACTTTAAGCCCGGAGGACTTCAACTCCCAGAATTCCCCAGCCAGCTTTGAAGTCCTCCGGGCTTAAAGTGGCCAAAGTTGGAGACCCCTGCTTTGCAGCCCCTCTTTGGGTGGTTTGCAACATAGATACATTATTTGCATGTTGCTCCCAACCATCTGGGACCCCGTGGACCACCTCAGAAGGATGGAAGGTGTTTCGTGTAGAGTAAGTAAATACAACACAAGGATAAACATAACACCTGTAACAGAAGGCTGAGTCCATAGTAAATAGCCCCTAGACTTACATACCATTTTAGGGTGCTTTACAACCCTCTCTGAGTTTGAAGTTGTCCTGCTCCTGAAACTGGGTGGTTCAGATTTAAAAACAGTTTGGATTTGTAGGTTTTGGCCGCTTGTATTTTCATTTTTGGACAGTTTGCCAGGCTTGTGAATTTTGTCTCAAATCTGCAGAAACCGCTGCCATGTTGTGGGGTGTGCATTCAACCATTCGCATACTTTGCTGGATAGATTGATAGATGGCCATGTCTTCATTTGAATTTTCCTCTGTAACTGCACTTAGTCTTCAAGCTGTAACTACTTAAATACATACATACATACATACATACATACATACATACATACATACATACATATTTTCAAGTAACCCTCTATGTTTAAAATGCCACACTTCACTCTTCAGAGCTGCATTTTCTTTTTTGGAATAATAGTACATTTAATTGCGGTGGAAATAGCTGTTGGACAGAAGTAAACGAGTGGAGATTCCCATATTCCTTTGGCTGGGTTATTGCATGTCTTCCCCCTGTCTTAATGTCAGCGTGTGAGTGGCCCACTTGAAAAGTTATAAGGCAGTCCTCAACTTAACATCGGTTCATTTAGTGAATTTATTTATTCAAATTGATTTCAATTTATTTCATTTATTCAAATATACTTCAACCATTTCAGTGACCATTCGAAGTTTCAGCGGCACTGAAAATAGTATCTTAGGACCGTTTTTCTCACCACCGTTGCTGCATCCTCCCCCCATGGGATCAGAAGGGGACGCTTGGCAATTGATTCACAGTTACAACAGTTTCCATGTCCCTGTTTCATGTGATCCATCCCTTTTGCGACAGGACAAGCAAAGTCAATGGGAAAGCCACTCAACCGTGTTACTAACAGTGGCAGAGATTCACTTAATAACCGTGGCGAGAAAGGTCACAAAATGGGGCAACATGTACTTAATGAGTGTCTTACTAAGCAGCAAATTTGGGGATCAGTGGTAGTCGTAAATTGAGGACTGCCTGTACTCTGGGTTGCAGCCGGTTTATGGTGCTGCAGGTTGAGCTGCTTGCCATAAATCCTCCCTACTCTAAGAAGCCATTTTGTTCTCCGTGTGGAAACCATCCCCAGGCCTTCCTACACAGCTGCCCTTGACTGACAGATGTTTGGCCTTGTTGAGGTTGCTCCTCCTGGCAGAACAGCCAGCCAGAAGTTAATGTAGAGGTCCCCAAACTTGGCCACTTTAAGACTGGTGGACTTTAACTCCCAGGATGGAGAATTCTGGGAGTTGAAGTCCACCAGTCTTAAAGTGGCCAAGTTTGGGGACCTCTACATTAACTTCTGGCTGTTACCTACTTGCCCTGGGTGCAGAAGAGGAAGACACAGATGGTCCTCGACTTACGACTACAATCGAGATCAGGATTTCTGTTGCTGTTATTCACTGTGCCTTGCATAATTTTGCGACCATTTTGGCCAGAGTTGTTAAGTGAATCACTACAGTTGTTCAATGAATCAAGCAGTCATTAAGCGAATTTAGCTCCTCCTCCCCCCCATTGACTATGCTTGTCAGAAACCAGCTGGGAAGGTCCCAAATGGTGACCACGTGGACCCGATCCCCCACGAGGCTGCAACCGTCGTAAATACGAGCTCATTGCCAAGGGCCTGGATTTTGATCAAGTTGACTGTAAGGATGTTGCTACGGTCACAACTATGAGAACTGATCATAAGTCCCTTTTTTCAGTGCTGTTGTAAACGTCAAACAGTCACTAAACGAATGGTTGTAATTCGAGGACTACCTGTAATAAAACTCCTGGATTCCCCCCTCATCCCAATAACAGACTTATCAGGTAGCGTATCTTGGCAAAGAAGCCCAGATAAATTAACTCACCTTATTCTTACTTTTGCCTAATCTTTTGCATGAAAACCCATATTGTTGGGGGGCGGCCACAGGCCGACTCTCTAATCCAGGGGTCTCCAACCTTGGCCCCCTGAAGACTTGTGGCTTTGCTGGCTGAGGAATTCTGGGAGTTGAAGTCCACAAGTCTTCAAGGGGCCCAGGTTGGAGACCCCTGCTCTAAACCCCTTAGAGAGGACTGCCAAACACTGAAGCGGTCTATACGTCTAAGTGCCGTGGCTATCGCTATCTGAATTTCTGCTTTATGGTGAGAGCGCCTTCTTAAAAGTCTGGGAGCCCATCCTTTCTTCCCTGGCAAGTGGTGGTTCTTCTACTGGTAGTAGGGATTTGAGAGTTTTCCTATCGGCAGCTTGGAAAGAGAGGCACCCCAGTGCTTGCAGCTCCGTTAGCATGTAAGAAGATCCAAGTGGTGTTTTGCAAACTGTGGCCCTCAAGCTCAGCAACTTGGAAGAGGCCTGGACTTCAACTCCCAGAATCCCTCAGCTGTCATGCGGGGAGCTGATGTCAGTGCAATCCTAAAAACTTGCTGAGTTTGACAGACTCGCTGTGGTGTTGAACCTAGTGCTAGCCTTCTTAACTCCATTTAAAAGATGGTCTCCCTCTGTGCAAAGTGAGGAGGGGGCTCAACCGTGTGGTCGATGCCTCTTTGAATTGTCCTGTTGCTTCTTCGTTGGGATTGTTTTAAGCCAAGGGTCTTCCAACTTGACAAATTTAAGCCTTGTGGAGTCCAACTCCCAGAATTCCTGAGCTAACATGACTGGAGGAGGAATTATGGGAGTTGAAGTCCACCTGTCTTAAAGCTGCCAAGTTTGAAGGCCCCTGTTTTGAAAGACAAATTCTGGGTGTGCAGCATTTCACGAAGAGAAGCTTTAAAAAATGTCTACCTAGTTCTTCCATCCTGGGATCTGGAATTCTGCTTTACAGCTGTCAGAAATTACGACCGTAATGGGCAGACTCCATTATGGTCATAAGGTGAGGACTACCTGTACTGGGGAAATCCATTTTTCTTCCCTTTGAGCAGCGACTGCCACTCTGTTGCATCAGGAGCCGGCCGGTCGTTGCAACTCAGACTCATAGGGGTTTTTCCCCCCCCCTGACCTCTATGGGACTGGGAGAGTTTAGGTTTTTTTTAATTATAGGCAGTCCATTTGTTTAGTGACCGAAGTTACAACGGCACTGAAAAAAGTGACTTATGACCGTTTTTCCCATTTACGACTGTTGCAACATCTCTCTGGTCACGTGATCAAAATCCAGATGCTTGGCAACTGGCATGTACTTACGATGGTTGCAATGTCCCAGGTTCATGTGGTCCCCTTTTGCGACCTTCAGACCAGCAAAGTCAATGGGGGAAGCCAGACTCACTTAACGACCGTGTTGCTAAGAACCGCAGTGACTCACTTAACAGCTTAACACTTAACAGTAGACTCCCTGTCTTAGTTTTCTGACTCACAAAAGAAGCAACGCCAGTCCGTTTTAGCATTCCTTCTGCTCGAAATAGCCAGCCTTCAAAACAAAGTTATTCCCCAGGATAAAACGTCAGCTGAAAAAATAATCGATGTGAAGGGTTTGTCTGAGAGATTAAAAGTCCTTCTGTTCGATTTTCTTTTTTTTATGATTAAGAGTTAGCCTCGTAATCTCTCTTCCTGTTCCTTTTTATCAGGCCTCAAGGGCAGAATAGTAACATATCTCTAAATTCAGAGCAGGAGGCATAGGGGAAAAAAAATGGCTTCCATAATGAGAATTCCCCCGTTTCTTCACTTTCTGAGATCGAAAAACAAGCAAAAGTTTGCTTTTAGGTTTGTGTTGTTGTTTTTTTCATTTCTGAAACATGCAAAATACCTCTGGTTTTATTTTTTTAAACAAAAGAAAGAGCGCTTCAATTGGTGTTTAGTTCTGTTCCCCACACGTGCAGTTTACTATTCAAAACATTTCATTGGAGCATTCCGGTTGAGAGCCTTGGTTTCAAAATCGAGGCAAAACATTGTCATTATCCCTATCATTTTTATTGTTATTTTATGAAGCTAACCTAGGCGGCTTACAAGAAAAAAAGGAAGGAAAGGAAAGGGGTTCAAACAGAACAGAAGAAGTAAAATAATAGAGTGCTAATAGAAACCATGACAAAGGAACACAATCGGAATGAATACATCCATATGATAACCAGAGAGAGAACAATAGCACCTAGACTTATATACCGCTTCACATGCTTTATAGCCCTGTCTGAGGGGTTTATAGAGGTCAACAATCTGGGTCCTCATTTTACTGATCTGGGAAAGACAGGAGCCTGAATCAACCTGGTCAGGATCGAACTTCTGGCTGTGGGCAGTCTGCCTGCAGTGCTGCTTTCTAACCATTGCGAAAGGAAGGAAGGGAGGGAGGGAGGGAAGTGGAAAGGGAAGAAGGAAGGCAATAGCATTTAGACTTATATACCGCTTTCCAGTCCCCTCTAAGTGGTTTATGGAGCCAGCCTGTGCGCAAACTCCCCCCCCGCCAAACAATCTGGGTCCTCATTTTACCCACCTTGGAAGGATGGAAGGCTGAGTCAACCTTGAGCCAGTTGGTCAGGATCAAACTGCCAGCTAATGGGCAGAGTCAGCCTGCCATCCTGCACTCCGACCACTGGGCCACCAGGGCTCTCAAGGTGGACGGGTGGAGAGCAGAGAGCCAGAGGGAACCCCAGGCCAAGCCAGGTCTAGGAGGCTGGGGCCGCACCTTACCCAGGAGGGCAGGGGGTCCGTTCTAAGTTACAATGACACTGAGTCTGCAGCAATTCACTTAATGACTGTGGCAAGAAAGGTCGTAAAATGGGGCAAAACTCACTTAATGAAAGTCTTACTTGACATCACATTCGGGGCTCAGTTGTGGTCATAAGTCAAGGACTGCCGAGGTTTGTATTTGTCCTGGGCTCATTCGCCCTGCTTGGGGGGGGCTGTGACCCCAAAGGAGCAGCGAGAGGCGTGCCTAGAGCAGCCTGCTTACATTGCCGCAGGAGCAAAGTTTTGAGGACAGACGGTCCGCACAGCATTTTGAGACTTAAAGCTGATTTTAGCTGCTGCCTGGGGTTACGTATTGTTTTTTCTTTGCGTTTCGTTTTAATTGACCGATTGGGAATTCATTCTGATTGCGGTCGGTGGTGGATGAACTTAGTAAATAAACGTAGGAAGGAATTAGACCCAGGCAGAGCCGTTTAATCCTTTGACCAGGGAATCCGTTGAATGCCAGGTGGTTTTAGAATTTCTGCATTTGCTCCGTTAGCAGAGTTCAGATTGCAAATACAGCTGTGGGTGCAATTCCCGAATGTTAATGCTGCATCAACAATTCCTCTTTCTGGAAAAACGGAATGAGAAACACGCAGGCCTAAGAGCGGAATATCGTGGCATGTTGGCTGTGTTCACACGAGACACAACCAAGCAGCTCCTGGCGCCTGCTTGGTTATTGTTAGGGGGTTTGCCATAGTGACAAATATACCTGTAGCTTGGGTGGAGGATGAGGTTGTGGGTTGGTTTCCGAATGTTTCATTGCCAAGCTAGGTAACAACTTCAGCGGAGTTCAGATTAGGAGTTGAGGAGTTTCAACTCCGCTGAAGATCTTAACCTGGTAATGGAACCAGCCAGAAGCTTGGAGGAGGAATCTCCACTCTCATTGTTAGGGACGTCTAATCAGGGGTCCTTGGTGCTTTCTGAGCTGGTGCTCAGAAGTCCACAAGTCTTAAAGTGGCCAAGGTTGGAGACCCCTGATTTAAACTGTTTAGGGGGGGTGGGGGGGATGCAAGGGGAAAGTCTCCTTTTCGGAAGGCTTGGCTCGATCCCAGTGGATTCTTCTAAAAGGGGCCAGCAGGTGCCACACGTTTTCTACCTCTTATGACCAACATTTATTTCTCGATCCATCTATTTACGATTGAATCGATACGCCGCAAAGGAACCAGACAATCCTTCTGGGTGCGGCTTTGCCAAGGAGCGGCTGCTTCTTCGAGACCTTGGGATAGTGGCCAAAGCTAATGGAGGTCAGAGTCCAGGGGTTGGAGGATGGAGAAGCTTCACGCCGCCTTGCTGGATGAGGCGATGTAAAGTTACACCGGAAAGATAGTTAAGCTGCCTTCAGTCGCGGTTTTTTTTAGGGAAGGTAAACATGCCAGGCGACGTTTGTCAACACCTCACATGCCTGCCCTTTGGATAGAAAAGGATTTGCATGTCATAATTAACAACAAAGGACTTAACCCCACCTGCACACAGTTGCACCTTGTGTGACATGTTTTGACAGCTCGTCCTTAAACTGGTTGGTTGGCTCTTGGGGAAAATCTGAGCCATGCGCTCCCTCCAGGTGTGAGTTTAGATTGCCTTCACTTTTGCAGAAGAGCTAAAGGAGCTTTAGCTGAACGTGAGGATTAGTATTTGGGTTTTTAATGGGTTGTTTTTTTAAATGGGAAGGCGGCGGAAGCCATCCAAGACCCTGGGCTGGATCAAAGAGGGAAACTTGGCCAGCAGCACAAATTCCTCCTAATTTGGGGTTAAGTATATACTATAACTTTTTTTTTTTTTTTTTGCAAAATGAATTGTGGTTTGATAACTCGTGTGCCTCAACCACTTTCAAATGAGTGGACTTCAACTCCCAGAATTCCCCAGCCAGCTCTGCTGGCTGGGGAATTCTGGGAATTGAAGTCCACAGATTTTGAAAGTGGCTGCAGTTGAGAAACACACAATATTTTGGAGAAATTTGTTTTTTAATCTGCTAGCACTTACTTGCCTGGGGGCTAAAGTGTCAATTGCCCCTCTTTTTTCCTTTTCCCAGGCTGAGTAAACATTTTCCCAGGCTGAGTAAACATTTTTGAAAACAATCCCTCCTTTTTTCCTGACATCTGCCCTGTCTTTCTCAAAGGCTAATTATTGTTCCAAAGTAGAACATGGAACAAACACAATGGTTAAGGCAGCATCTTAATTGCAGTTTTACCCCAGTGTTTTTAAACTGGCCCCTTTAAGACGGTGGGCTTCAACGCCCAGAAATCCCCAACCCATGGCTGGCTGGGGAATTCTGGGTGCTGAAGTCCATGTGGCCCAGGTTGGACACCCCTGGTCTAGACCCCATTGAAGTTAGCATCTCCTTGTGCAGGAGGCCTCCCTTTCTCCACCTCTCTTTTGTAGACCCCTCTCGCAGGCTTCCATTTGGTGCCCTATTGTTCTGTTTTAAAATAAAATTTAAGATTTTTGCATAAATCGAACCTGTTTTGCAAGAAGGGAAGCTTATTATCATTGCAATAGACTTGCCAGTGTTCAACTAGCCAGGATAATGTTCACTGGTTAGTTCACTGGTTTTTTCACCGTTTTTGTTTTTTCTCCATTTTTTTTTCTCCCTTTTGGATTTTAATCTTTTGAAATAAAATAAAATGGTTGAAGTGGGGAAAAAAAAGTAAAGTTGCATAAAGTTTATATCCCTGCCCTTTGATATATGGCCGGCCGTTGATGCCACCTGCCAGTATCTAGTTCAGTTTTCCTTTGGTGCAAAGACTTGTGTGACTCCTATAACTTTTTAAAGTCATCAGGATTAGCTTAAAGCAGCCCCTGTAGGCTTGTCTTCCTCCAGTGGGTTGGCTCCCTTTAAATGACATCCTTTGGAAACCCTCCCTGCCTCTTTCAGCTTGACCGGCAGGCGGAAAAATGGAAGCCGACACAGACTGGCCTTAAGATGGGTTTACCTGCTTGTTTCGGACGCTACTGTACAATCCAGCCATTTTCGAGCTGTGCAAAGACCTGGCTGCTTCCCCTTCAGTCAGAATAGAGCTGGAAGGGACCTGGGAGGTCTTCTAGCCCAACCCCTTCCTCAAGCAGATCCTGCTTCAGACAAGGGGGATGTTCCTCCAGTGATGTCGCACCCACAAGACAAGGTCTCCTTCCACGGATTAAATATTCTTCATTGTCAGGAAGTTCCAGGATTAGTTTCCATCCGTTGCTTCTCTCCTGTCCTGCCTTGTGGGGCTTTGGAGAATAATTTGACCCCCTCTTCTTTGGGTCAGCCCCTCAAATGCTGGAATAATGCTATCATGTCCCCCGTCCCCCGGTCCTTCTTTTCTCTAGACTGGCCAACCCCAAATCCTGCAATCGTTCTCCATATGTTTTTGTCTCTGGGCCTTTAATCATCTTAGTTGCTCTTTGTTGAACTTTTTCCAAAGCCTCGACATCTTTTTTGTAATGGGACCAAAACTGGACGCAGTATTCCAGGTGGGGCCTTACTAAGGCTTTACAAAGCGGTACTAATACTTAATACCTCCCTGTGTCTCCCCCCCTCCCTTCCCTATACCTTGGAGTTGTGAACATCTGTAACTGCTTAAAAATCTTGGTTGTCCAATAGCAAGAATTGGCTGCAAAATGCAGCCGTTAATGAAAAAAACGTGTCTTTAAATCTTGTGGGTGTTTCCAAACAGTTCTCTGTGTCTGTGTCTGTGTGTGTGTGTACATTCTTCTGTAGCACTAGCGAGTCTGCGTCCCCCTCCCTCTTCTTGGCCTCTGATTGCAGAGCTCACCGCGTTGCGTAGAAATTGTGTAAAGTTGGGGCATCCCTCACAGCTGTGGTGTGATGTGACTTTATGGCTCGAAAAGAAATCCAGGGGGGTGAGAGAGGCCCAGTGTTGACAAAAGCTTTCATGCAAAAATAAGAGCCGCAATGGTTTGGCTTGAGGTTTCTAACGCTTCCTCGACATACGACCACAATAGAGCCCAGGTCCTCTGTTGGCTAGGCGGGAGAATTATCAAATGTGTTTTTGTCCCATTTTACGACCTTTCATTATCTCTGGTGTTAAGTGAATCACTGCAGTTGGTAAGTTAGTCACACGGTTGTTACGTGAATCTGGTTTCCCCACTGACTTCGCTTGGCGGAAGGTCGCAAAAGGGGATCGACGATAAAACAGCCGTGGTGGCGCAGTGGTCAGAGTGCAGTACTGCAGGCTCCTTCTGCCAACTGCTGACTGCCTGCAATTTGGCAGTTCGAATCTCACCAGGCTCAAAGGTTGACTCAACCTTCCGTCCTTCCGAGGTGGGTACAATGAGGACCCAGACTGTTGGGGGGCAAGAGGCTGGCTCTGTAAACCGCTTAGAGAGGGGCTGTAAAACATTGTGAGGCCGTATCCAAGTCTAAATGCTGTTGCTGGCAAACTCTGCCCATTGCCAGCAGTTCAATCCTGACCAATGCCAGGTTGACTCAGCCTTCCATCCTTCCGAGGTGGGTCCAGTGAGGACCCAGATTGTTGGGGGTAATGTGCTGACTCTGTAAACCGCTTAGAGGGGGCTGGGAAGCACTGTGAAGCGGTATAGAAGTCTAAGGGCTATTGCTATCGCACGGCACTGCGGCCGTCATAAATATGAACCATCTACTTTTTGACCACGTGACCATCAGGGTGCTGCAATGGTCATAAGCACGAAAATGGTCATAAGTAACTTTTTAAAAACTGATTGAACTTCAAATGGCCACTAAACGGCTGACTGCCTGCATAGTTTTGAGTCATTGGAAGTGGGTGTAGCTGGGTCAGAGGCCTGAAGGCAGCAGCCTCAGTTGTGTGTGTGTGTGTGTGTGTGTGTGTGTGGTGACTTATGCTAAATTGCTGTGGAGAACCCACCAGAAATAACGCCCCCACCAGGGCATCATCATCATCATGGAAGGGGCTGCTATGCCAGCAACCCTGGTGGGCTTGTTTTGAGTGCCAGCTGCTTAATTGGATTTATGTTAGCCCAGAATTCCATATGCAGATAGTCCTTGACTCCCATTGGGGTTTTTTTTCTTCCTATAATAGATTTTTATTAGTTTATCAAAGTATAAAATACAGAGAGCAGTTTTAAAAAGTGATAGAAAACTGGAGGGAAGGAAAAAAAGAAAAAAAAGAGAGAAAATATAGAGGAAAGAGGAAAGAAAAAGGCACAGGCTTCCAACTCTCTTGAGCACAGTAGAAGATAAACAACATTACAACCTCAACTTTTTACTTTTACACAACTCTGTGTGTGTGTGTACATATACATACACACACACACATACATACTAGCCCTTTTCATAGCAACAAACCTATGTAATCAGCAAAAACAAAGTTTCATATATATATATTTATATATATTTATTATATTATATTATATTATTATATTTTCCATTGCAAGCACAAAATCGGAAGCAATTTCCAAATTGGAAGCAATTTCCAAATAGAATTCTTTTCTTTGGATTTAAAAAAAAAAAGTCCATTTAACCATCTCTGCTTCTCCTCCTTTTCTAAGTGGGGTGTGTAAACTTCTGTTATCCCAACTTAACGGCTAATGGTGGCCTTCATTCTTTTCCTTCCACAGGTTTGAATGTGACCTGTAGAAGACGGCGAAGATGTCGCTTCACAACACCAGAGCCTCGGTGCTCCTGGCCTGGGTAAAAACCGAGAACCCTTTGCAGAGTGGCTTTGGAGCAGGGTTGGGCAGCTCATGGCAACTTTACATGCTTTTGTGGACTTCAACTCCCAGAATTCCTGAGCCAGCCATTCTGGCTGGCTCAGGAATTCTGGGAGTTGAAGTCCCCCCCCATCTCAAAGTGGCTGCCTGTGAGATGTGATGGAGACGCAGGAATGCTTTTACGTCTGCCCAAATTGGCAGCTCTTCAGGTTTATAGTTTTGGGGTTTTATTGGGTTATATTTGGTGTGGGGAAATAGGATGTGGATCATCAGATATGGCAGCCATGTACTAGGAATAGAAACAACAGCGTTCTTTTGCTAAACTGGGAGGGTTAAAAAAAAATATCTTAATGTTTGAAAGCATGGAAACAGTTGGGATGGGGGGAAACCCTAATGTTCTTTCTGGGCACAGGCCAGCGTGTATTATTCTCCAAAGAGGAGCCCCCTTCTCCAGCCTAGTTTTCCCACCCGGCTGCCTCATTGACCAGCGTTGCCTAGCGGAATGACCACACGGGAACGCTGGCGTGTGGCTGCTGACGTGGCTCTCCTCCTCCGCAGGTGAACAGCCTGAAGCTGGGGGATGCGGTCACTTCGTTGTCTGAGCTCCAGGATTGCAGCCTTTTCCTCAAGATCATCGGCAAAATGTAAGACGGATGTCAGCGTCTTTAGGCTCTGGCACCAAGGCTCCCCAACCTCTGGACCACTGCAACCAGGCCACAGAAGTGGTGGGCAAGCGTGTGTGTGTGTGTGTGCACGTGTGTGAAGCTGAATTTGTGAAAGTGGTACCCGTGCATGGAACCACTCTCCCCCGGCCTCGCGCAAGTCTGCAAAGCCGAAAGGTTTGGGGAACTCTTGCCTTAGGTCCTATCCGTTTAGGATGCTGCTGACCCTCATCCAGCTGTTCCTGAGCTGGGCAAAAGACCTGGCTGCTTCTCCATCCCCACATCCAAATGTGATAAATAAATAAAATAGAAGCCAGCCATTCAGGGGGGAAAAAAATCAGCAGGCATCAAGGTTGCAAGTGGTCCAGACAGAGCAGCGTTTCTCAACTTTGGCAGCTTTCAAGATGTGTGGACTTCCAACTCTCGGAATGCCCCAGGCACAAATTGGGGGAGTTGAAGTCTACACAAGTTAAAGTTGTCCCTTCTGGTCTCTTCCAACTCTTATCATTCATGGCTGGCTGGGGAATTCTTGGAGTTGAGGTCCACATGTCTTAAAGTTGCCAAGGTTGACAAACATTGGTCCAGAAGATTTACTCAATTATATCTTCCTTCCTTCCTTCCTTCCTTCCTTCCTTCCTTCCTTCCTTCCTTCCTTCCTTCCTTCCTTCCTTCCTTCCTTCCTTCCTTCCTTCCTTCCTTCCTTCCTTCCTTCCCTCCCTCCCCCCCTCTCTTTCTCTCCCTCCCTCCCTCCCTCCCTCCCTCCCTCTTTCCTTCCTTTCTCTTTCTCTTTCTCTTTCCCTCCCTCCCTCCCTCCCTCCTTCCCTCCTTCCTTCCTTCCTTCCTTCCTTCCTTCCTTCCTTCCTTCCTTCCTCCCTCCCTCCCTCCCTCCCTCCCTCCCTCCCTCCCTCCCTCCCTTTCTTCCTTTCTCTTTCTCTTTCTCTTTCTCTCTTCTCCCTCCCTCCTTCCTCCCTCCCTCCCTTCCTTCTTTCTTTCTTTCTTTCCAGACATGGCACAGAGGAGGGGCAGGATGTTTCCCAGCAGAGTGTGGCAGAGCGGGTGACTCAAGTCGTCAGCTTCCTCCAGAGTAAGTGCTTCCATCAGTTGGAAGATGTTTAAGTCTGGGGGAGGTGGGAAGTTGGCAACAGCCACACAAACACACCCACACCCACGCACAAAACAACGAAGCTTTATCTGGCAGAGGCTCTGGGCCGTTCAGCTGCAGTGAAACGGTGACTCTTTAAGTGTGACGAACAGTCTAGGTCACTTTTCTCAGCTCTCGTAACTTCAGACCGTAACTAAATGAACAGTCGCAAGTCGAGGACTAATCTGTAGCACAGCTGCACGCTGCTCAAACTGAAACCAGATTCAAACAGCCGCAGCATCCCATCAAAACTGGGCCAGCTTAGAAGTTTGGGATGAGTCAGAATGTGGTGGTGGGTGGGTGGGTGGAGGCTGTGGGGCCAGGACCCGAGGTGGGAGTCCCTGACGGGGCGGCATTCAGGGTTCACTTATGCTTCGCCCACCTGTCTCCTTCCAGAAATCTGCAAGCACAAAGCCTCCCCACACAGCCTGGTGTCCCAGGAGAAGCTTTTAGCGGCGGAAGAGCTGGAGTTAGCCAAGGTAGGGCCAGCTCCTTGGAGTTCGTGGCTTCCTGTGTTTGGGGCCTGGGACGGGACGGGCTGAAGGAAGGCTCAGTCTGGGGAACAGAAGAGGCCTGGGCTCATTGCTCAGGTGCCAGGGAGGGGAAGATAGTCAAGAGCTATTTATCTACTTATTTATTTCTATTCTGTCTAAGTCACTGAGGGACCCAGAAGTCCAGGATGGATGCATCACCCCCATTCGAAGCCCTCTAGAGCAGGGGGTCTCCAACCTGGGCCACTTTAAGACCTGTGGACTTCAACTCCCAGAATTCAAAGCAAAGCTGGCAGAGGAATTCAGGGAGTTGAAATCTACACGTCTTAAAGTGGCCCAGGTTGAGACCCTGACTTAGATGACCCGTCTGGTCTCTTCCAACTCTATCATTCCTGGCTGGCTGAGGAATTCTGGGAGTTGAAGTCCACAAGTCTTAAAGTGGCCCAGGTTGGAGACCCCTGACTTAGATGGCCCTTCTGGTCTCTTCCAACTCTATCATTCCTGGCTGGCTGGGGGAATTCTGGGAGTTGAAGTCCACAAGTCTTCAAGTGGCCCAGGTTGGAGACCCCCTGCTCCAGAGGTTATCCACAAGTGTGATCATTGCCTTCCTGTGGCCTGGCCTGAGCCCTGCTTGAAGCGGCTCCAGATCTCCCTTCCTCCAGGGTCCTCTGGAGCTGGGAGCCTTCCACCTGCTCAACCCCACCTTTGGGGGAGGTTGGAGACTGGAAAAAAGAGGTCTCCAAAATGGTCACATCGAAGGATGGCCTCTTGAGTTGGGGTGCACCTCCCCCTCCTCTGAGGTAGCTGAAACCGCCCTCTTAAGCAGAGCTTGGGCCCAGCCCCCTGCTACCCCCCCAGGAGGAGGCCTTGACTGGCCAGGAGGGGCCTGGGCCCAGGTGTCCAAGCTCCCTGCCCGTGTCCTCCTCAGGATGGACCGTCCAAAGTGTGATCAGAAGCTTTCCAGAGGTGCGATACCACCTCATGGAGCTTCTGACACAGGTAACAGATAATCAGACTTGGAAGGGACCTTGGAGGTCATCTAGTCCAACCCCCCGCCCAAGCGGGAGACCCTACACCATTTCTGACAGAGGGCAGTCCAGTCTCTTCTTGAAAGCTTCCAGGGATGAAGCTCCCACAATTTCCGAAGGCAACTTCTGTTCTGTTCTCCCTGTCAGAAAGTTTCTCCTTATTTCCAGGTTGAATCTCTACTTGATCAGTTTCCATCCACTTTTCCTTGTCTGGCCTTCAGGGGCTTTGGAGAATAGCTTGACCCCGCTCCTCCTCCCTGTGGTAGCCCCTCAACTATTGGAAGATGCTTTCCAGTCTCCCCTGGTCCTTCTCTTCCCTAGACCAGCCAGGCCCAGTTCCTGCAACCGTCCATCGTATGTTTTAGTTTCCAGTCCCCTCATCATCCTGGTTTCTCTTCTCTGTACTTTTTGTAGAGTCTCAACATCTTTTTTATCATGTGATGACCAAAACTGGATGCAGGACTCTAGGTGTGGCCTTCCTAAGGCTTTACACAGTGGTATTAGTGCCTCCCTTGACTTCCATTGTCTCCCTCTGTTCATGCAGCTTAGGATTGCATTGGCTTTTTGGGCTGCTGCTGCACAACATTGGCTCCTATGTAGCTGGTTGTCCACTAAGCCTCCGAGATCCCCCTCCCAGTTCCTGCTATTAAGAAGCCTGGCTTCACCCAGTCTATAGGTGTCCTATATGTGTACCATTGCTGGAGTTGGGGGGCTTTTGCTCTTGTCCGGAGGCGACCTCCAGGTCAGAGGTCTCCAACCTTGGCAACTTTAAGACTTGTGGACTTCAATTCCCAGAGTTCTCCAGCCAGCTCTGCTGGCTGGAGAATTCTGGGAATTGAAGTCCACACGTCTTAAAGTTGCCAAGGTTGGAGACCTCTGCTCCAGGTGACTGTTTTTCTCTCTCTCTGCTCTTCCAAGGTGGTGATGCTGCTGCTGTACTCTGCCTCCATGAGCGATAAGATTCCCCGGGAGTGGAGCACGCTCGAGTACAGCCTCCAGGTGAGGGGGATCTCCTTCTGGGTTCCGTGGGGAATCTGGTCAGCCAGCCAGGCGCCGCCTCATCTACCCTTCAGCAGCTGGACTGCCAGGGGGACTGCCTTTGGCCTCTGCCCCTTGCGTTGCGTCCTGCCAATTCAGCAGCGTAGGTAGCCCTCAACTCACAGCGGTTCATTTAGTGGCCATTTAAACTTACAGAGGCACTGGGGAAAAAAGCGACTCACAACCGTTTTTCACACTCAACGACCGTTGCAGCATCCCCATGTTCGCGTGATGCTTGGCAGCTGACTCGAATTTGTGACGGTTGTAGCATCCCGGAGTTAGGCGATCCCCTTTGGCGACCAGCAGAGTCAAAGGGGGAAACCAGATTCCCTGAGCAACGGTGTCACTAACTGAAGAACTGCAGTGATTCCCTTAACAACTGAAGTAGCCAGAAAGATCATAAAACGGGCAAAAGTCACTGAATGTCTCGCTTAGCCACGGAAATTTTGGGCTCAGTGGGGTTGTAAGTGGAGGGCTGCCTACGGTTCTTGTTTGGAGGAAGGACTTTTGAGAAGGGAAGCGCCCCATGAAAAGCGAGTTCTGGCCTGGGGGGGGCATAGAATGCCGTCCGATTTCCTTTGCTAGCCCGTCCCTGGATAACTGGATGCCTCCTGTCCCCCCCCTCTTCTTCCCCCCCAGACGGAGATGGCCAAGTTCCTGAACTTCATGCTCTACAATGAAGACTGCCTCAGCGAAGACCTGGAGAACTTCCTCCAGAAGAAAAGTGAGTGGGTGGGTGGGTGGGTGAGCGAGTAGGTTGCAGTGTGTGGCGCTTTGACTAGGATCCCCCCGTTTATCGACCGAAGAGAAGCTTTGTGGCTAAGGGGAAGACAGGGAGGTCTGCGACCTTGGTGGATTCCTTGCAGACGTTTCATCACCCAACTAGGTAACCTCATCAGCGTTAGGAGGGAGTGGGGTTTTCAGGGAGGAGGAGGAGAAGTTTTGGGTTCTTGGTGCTTTCTGAGCTTGGTGGTTTCCTTGCAAATGTTTCACGACCCAGCTAGGTAAGGACAGGGCATGGATGCTGTTCCTTAGTTGGGTCGTGAAACATCTGCAAGGAAACCCCTAATCAGAGAGCATCAAGGACTACCTAAAATGGGAGTTGTAGTCCAGAAGGTCTGGAGGCCTGGAAGATCGAGGTCCCTTCGCGGATATAAAGACGCTACAACAGAGATACCCATTATGGGTATTAAGCTTATCCATGGTTCCGTCTTCAGACTCCCAGTCTGATCATTATTTAATCTGGCTGACCCTTTTATATTTGGTAGTTTCTCTGTTTTTCTTCTTCTTTATTCCTGACCTTATGAAGCTGTTGTTCGTCAATTTCTCCAAAACAAAGAAGTTCCTAATGTTTTCTGCGGTGAGAGAATTCCTCCGGCTGTTAAAACTTAACTTCTTTTGACACTTCTTAGTCGGGGGAAAAACCAGTTAAATGGAAGGCTGAGTCTCTCCTGAGCCTCTCTTTAGCCTCACGGCCTGCCTGCTCTCCCCTGTCCTCCAGTGCCAGCGTCCTCGGGTACCTCCGGTGCCGCCTCAGAGCAGACCACCCCACCCAAACGAGGGGTGCCTTTCCTGAAGTTACACAAGATCGCCTCTTCCTCCAGCGTGAATAAGTAAGGCCTGATGGGGGTGTTTGTCACCTCACTTTATTACATTATTTTATTTTATTTTATTTACTTTATTTTATTTACTTTACTTTGTTTTATTTACTTTACTTTACTTTATTTTAGTATTGTATTTATTTTAATTTCATTTTTAATTCAAAATGGCAAATACCTCCAACCCATCTTCCTCCTCCTGTGTCCCCCCACAATTACCATCCTGTGTCGGGCTGAGGGAGAGGGACAGGCCCAAAGTCACCTAGCTGGTTTTTGTGCCATGGCAGCAGGACTAGAACTCCCCGTCTCCTGGTGATTAGCCCAGAGTCGCCCAGCCGGCTTGCACACCTTTGGTGGGACTAGAACTCCCAGTCTCTTGGTTTGTAGCCCGCTGCCTTAACCGTTAGACCAAGCTGGCTCTCGAAAGGGGATTGCACGACCCTACGGCTGTCATAAATGTGAGTCGGTTGTTAAGTGTCTGAAAGTAAATCACGTGACCCTTCAACAGTCAGAATAAGCCCCCCTTTTTCTCAATTGTCGCTTTGGACGTTCTCTAAGCGAGGTGTTGATGGACCCCCCCGTGCCCCTTCCGACAATGGCTGTCGAATCCCTTCTTAAAAAGAGGATTTTAAGCTGCTGCTGCTGCTGCTTCTTCCGGGCAGGCTGCTCCCTGGCTCTTCCTCTTCCTCCTCCTCCTCCTCTTCGTCTCCCATGGGGGAGATCATGCAGACCCCCCAGTTCCAGATGCGGAGGCTGAAGAAGCTGCTGGAAGCTGAGCGGGAGAACCGGGATGAGTTGGAGCACGAATTGGCCGAGAACCGGAAGCTCATCGACGAGAAAGGTGAGTGGGGGTGGGTGGGGGTGGGAGGAGGGAGACCACCGCCCAAGCAGCCCGCCTTCAAGGGACCACAAAGCCCCTGTGGCGGCGGGCAGGATGGGGGGCCCAGGACATTCCTGGCATCAGTTTCATCCCTGCCCCCCCTCTTTTTTAAAAAAACAAAAACTTCTGCTTGCACGCTTGCTGCCTGGTTAATAAAAGGCCCAGCCAAGTTCCCTCGGCCTTCCAAGAGAGGCCAGAAGGTGGGCCGAAGGGATTGGGGACCCACCCCGGGGACCCTGGAGCCGTTCAATACAGGCCGGCCCCAGGTGCGTTCGATCCCACGGGGTGGTCCTCGCTTCGTTCAGTGCCCCTGTGGAGCAGTCGTCAGTGATTGGTTTGAAGCGGAGGAGCTGCTCCTGCGCTCCTTGTATTGCAAATCCTTATTCATCGTAAAGTCTGATTCACTCCCTCACTTCTCCCTTGGCCCTGGCCCAGCCCCCCTCCTCTCCTCCCTGACCCCGGCCTCCCCAGGCCATTCGCTCTGCCGCCTGTGTTTTTATTTTCAATTTAGGTATTTTTATTTTATTGGTTTTTATTTTATTTTAATTTAATTAATTTTTTCATTTTAATTTAATTTAATTGGTTTTGTTTGTTTTTTTATTTTATTGGTTTTTATTTTAATTTTATGTATTATATTTTACTTATTTTTATTTTTATTTTATTATTTTATTTGTTTTTTTATTTTTTATTTTATTTTTTTATCTTACGTTAATTTTTTTATTTGTTTTACTTATGCATTGTTTTATTTTTATTCGTTCGTTTGTTCTATAACCACTCATCTCTACAATCGACTCTGGGCCGCTCACAGTTCAGAAACATACACTACAATTAAAATCTTAAAAACATTTTAAAACAGTAAAGATAGTGGAAAAAAAATTTTTTTTTTTAAGGGATTAAAACATCTTAACTTGCAGCTTTGCAAATTCACCCTTCCGGTCATCCAGTCGGGCCGGAATTTCACTGGCTTCTGCGGAACGGCCGCCATTTTGCCCTCCTCGATGAGGGACGGCCGAGGGGGTCGTCCTGGAATGGCGCCATCCAGCAGGGCAGCCGCCTGGGTCGCCGCCTCTCGGGGTTCTGAGGAGGGTTTTGTGCTCTTTGCGTAGATACACGCATCCTGATGATGAAGCAGCGCATCGACCGCCTCACCCTCCTGCAGGAACGGCAGGCGGCCGCGGATCAGCTGGAGCCCAAGGAGATGGAGGAGCTCCGGGACAAGAACGAAAGGTCCGTCCCGGCTTTTGGGGAGAGGCTTCAAAGGCCTCGGGAAGCCTGGAGGTAGCAGAATCATAGAACTGGGGGGACGGGACCCTGGAGGTCTTCTAGTCCAACCCCTGATCAGGCAGGAGAGCCCAGACCCAGGTTGGATCCTGCAGTATCATCCTGGGACACGTACATTCGCCTTCGTTTGTGAGACAATTGGCTCTCCGGTCGTTTTTTTAAAAAGCTTCCCGTGATGCAGCACCCAAAACCTCTGGAGGCAACTTCTCTTCCGCTGGATAATTGTCCTCCCTGTCAGGAAGTTTCTCCTCGGTTCCACATGGCTTCTCTCCTTGATTACTTTCCAGGCATTGCTGCTTGTCCTGCCTTGGGGTGTTCTGGAGAATAACTTAAGCCCCCTCTTCTTTGGGGCAGCCCCTCAGACCCTGGGACACGTTTATCCTGTTGCCCCTCGTCCCGCGATGGCGAACCCATGGCACGCACGCCACAGGGGGCCCACACGGAGCCCTCTCTGTGGGCCTGCGAAGCACCGCTCAGCCCGCGCACCTTCTGCCAGCCAGCTGGCCTTTGGGTCTCTGCCATGCACGACGGGGAGGCGCATGCGCGGGGGAAGTGTGCAGACTGCATTTTGGGGATGTGCGCATGCTTTGGGCTCTTGGTGCCAAAAAGTGTAGCCATCACCGCCCTCGTCCTTCCTTTCGCTAGGCCAGCCAGGCCCAGTTCCTGCCACTGTGGGTCCTATGTTTTAGCCTCCAGTCCCCTCATCCTCCTGGTTGCTCTTCTCTGCGCTTTTTCTAGAGTCTCAGCCTCTTTTTTTGTAGTGTGGTGACCAAAACCAGAGGCCTTATTCCAAGCGTGTTGGTTGGCAAATTACCAATACCAAATCACACCTCTCCCACCCCGCCATGGGTCTGCCTCCTTTTCCATCTCATGTTCATGATTTTATCTGTCCTGTTATTTTATAATCAATGGTTTTCATGTTTTTTTTAATTGTTTTTATGATGGCTTGCCCAGAATTGTTGGGTGTGAGATGGGCAGCAAGTCTATTTCATAATGAGCAAAGAAGCAAAGAAAAAAAATTTGGGGAGAGCCCTTGCAGCCAGAATAAATAAAGTAAATGAATAAATTTATTTACTCTCGGAATAAATAAAGTAAATGAATAAATGAAACTTGGGGAGAGCACCTGCGGCCAGTTCTTAGAGTGAATGAATGAATGAGCAAGCAAATAAGCAAGGAAATAAATGAATAAATTTGGGGAGAGAATGAACAAAGGCACAAAGAAGTGAATAAATAGATAAGCCAATGAATGAATGAACCCATGTGGGGAGAGCCCCCTCTCCCCCCTCCCCAGTTGGCTCACTGAATGCTCCAGAGCCCGATGCTCCTCCTCCTGCTGCCCCTCCTCCTTCCTTCTGATGCTCCTTCTGCTATCCCCTCCCCCGGCAGCCTCCTCCTCCGCCTGCATGAGACGCTGAAGCAGTGCCAGGATCTGAAGACGGAGAAGGGGCAGATGGACCGGAAGATCAGCCAGCTCTCCGAGGAGAATGGGGAACTCACGCCCGGTACGAGGGGGGCAGAGCTCGGATTTTAGAATTTTTTGGGGGAGGGGAGAAAGGATGAGGTCTTAGAGCAGGGGTCTCCAACCTTGACCACTTGTGGACTTCAACTCCCAGCGCTGCTGGCTGGAGAATTCTGGGACTTTGAAGTCCACGAGTCTTAAAGCGGCCAAGGTTGGAGACCTGGCCTAGAGCCATGGGGGGGGGGCTCCCCGTCGGGGTGGGGAGACGCTTAGCATTCCGTATCCTCCAGGCGGCCGAAGACCCCTTGGCCAAAGGGGAAGGGCAGGGAGTCCAAGCTTCACCTGCCTCCTGTCAGGATTCCAGCAATTGCCCTAATTAAATCAGGATTCTCGAGTCAAACTTTAAAAACTTCCCAGGATTCACGAGAGGGGTCATGCTGGCCCTGCCCTGTATGGAGCCCACTCTGGCCCACGTCATTTACAGTCCCCTGAGACCCTGTTTCCTCCCCCTCCCCCTGGGTGTGTCATAAATCAGATTCGCCAACTGAGTCCGTTCATGGACTGGGGGTCCTCAATCATGTTCTCCAATTGGATGTATCTGGGGGCAAAAGCTCTGGCAGTTTAGTTAACAATCTCTTAAAGAGAAAGAGTCGGAATGCACTTTTGCTTTCAACTGCTCTTCCAGATTTCCTTCCTCCCCGCAGGCCCCCCCCCCCTTTTTTTTTAAATGGCAACTACTAAAACGGGCATGGGAACATTTTATGAGTTGACATCTCCTCGCTCAGCTCCGAGAGTTTGCCCGCACCCTGACGGAGATTCAGGAGGCCATGAACGAGATGTGTGAAGGGCAGGACAAGTCCCTGAAGGAATGGGAGGAGCGGAGGAGCCGCCTGGAAGCAGATCTCCACAGGGCCCTGAGCGAGAAGGTCAGCAGGAGGGGAACGGGACCACTGGGGGGGGCGGGGGAGAATCCTACACCCAGGGGACCTGGCTGGCCTCTCCTCGGGACCAGGGCAGGCGGGTCCTGGAGACGCAGCCGCTGGTTTCTGAAGCGAAGTGAGCGCCTGTGCACACACACACAAAGGTTGCCCTGGGTGTCGTTTTAATTTTATTGTTTACATCAGTGTGCCCCCACCTCCCCTGGATCTTTTGGGCCCCAGGGACCGGTTCCGTGGAGAGAGGGTTTTTTCGCGGACCGGAGGGGGCGAGGTTTCCCAGGCGGCCTACATCCCATTGGGGGAGGGGGGGCTTCATTTGTTTGCATGACCCAGTAGCTGACCTGCCACGGACTCAGGCTGGGGACCCCTGATTTATATTGGCCACCTTGTTTAAGTGATTAGGAGGCACCCAGGATTGGCTGATAGATGGGCAGCTATATAAATGGGATGGATGGATGGAT